>NC_137776.1:181787700-181967700 GCF_963455305.1 Plecotus auritus | reverse complement strand
GGGCCGGAAGCGTGTTCTAAAGGGGAAAATGGCCACTATGCCACCTGGGCCACCTGTCCCACAGTTGCTCACTCACAGTCGGCCCCCAGTGCTCCCCTGTTTCCCACAGGCACGCCCCGGCCCTCAGAAGGCAGCTCCAGGAGCTGGTACCTTGCAGGGGCCACTCGATGGTGTGGTTGAGGTCCAGAGAGGGCTGGGTGGAGAAGCCAGCGCGGAAGTTGATGTCGCTGATGCCCGTGATCCTCACCGAATGGCGGCCGCTGCTATAGACCTAGCACAAGCCCAGGCCCATGGCACTGGGGCCCTCGACCCCAACACCCCAGCTCCAGGAGTGCCAACCCGACCCGCCAGAACTGTCCCTCGAAGCCTTCCCCCCAAGGTCACCCTCGCTTCTTTTGTGCCTTCTCCCTGGTGCTGTTACCCATCTCCGGACACTCAAGTCATTTCCCCAAGTCCTTCACAAACATTCCCTGATTAAACGAAACCACTCCACTTCCTCTCACAGGTGCAAAGCAGAAGACCCCTCCTCTGTTTCTGACCCTTTACTTCTATTGATATGCCCACATCACCACCCAAGCTCCAGCCCTCAGCTTCCAAGGACCCCAGGCTCCCCACAGCCCGGGAACCCAGCGCCCCCTACCTTGATGGACCAGAGCCCAGGATGCTCCGGCTTGAAGGCCACCACCTTGGCCGAGTCAGGGATGTTGAGAAGCACGTTGAGGCCCTCGTCCTTCTGCAGGATCCTCCCTGTGGAAGCCCCCGTGACTCTGTCCTCAACATTTTCCCGGGGGGGGGGGGGCGGTGACAGAGGCCCACCCCATCCCCAGGAACCCGTGGCTCTCTATACACCAGCCTCAGGCTTCCCAGAGAAACGGACAAGAGGCCTTTGGCAGTGCTGGGGCCTCCCCCTCATTCTGCACACCCCCTTCCCCCCGCCCCAGGTGTGGGGTGCACCTGGCCTATAGCCTGGGGTTCTCATGGCATCCTCAGAGCACCGGGAGCCAGGTGGCCAGGTGCAAACCACACCGACAAGCCACTCCACCTCCCCGAACCCCAGCTCCCCATCTGTACTACGTGCCACGAATCCGCGCCCTCACTGACCCGCCAGGCTAATGTGGGGACCACCGAGAGAGCGTGGGGAAGGACTCCGTGAGAGCCTCCCATCCCAGGACTGTCCTCATCTTAATCGCCCTCACCTGGCTTCTCCCAGCCTCCTGCTTCCTCACCCACCATGGGACCCTCTCTGCCCTCCACCGGGCACCCCCCACCCTTGCCCCCGGAGCCTTGTGTCCAGGAGCCACCATGGGTCTCTTTGTCCCATCCTGACTCCCAGCTTAATCTTGGGGCCGAAGAGGAGGGGCACACATACCCAGCGGGTCTCGGATTTCGATCTCGGGGCCCGGGCCGCTCAGGGAGATGGTGACCTCCTTCAGGCTGGGGTCGAAGGGGATCTTCCACGCGTGCTCACCCCCTTCCTCGTGGTCCGTGGACAGCAGGTGCACCTTGGAGGCCTGGATCGCTGACTCCACCCACTTCAGCACCTGGGAGGCAGGTGTGAGAAGCTGACGCCAACATGTTACCTTGTCTTGCGTGTGTCTGGCCCACTGACGGCAGGTCCTTAACAGGCTGCCATCTGTGTGCAGAATCTGGCTGCCCCGTGGGTTTTGGGCAGCATGCAGGCTTTCCACGTCATCTGGATGCCATCCCATGCCCCCCTGAACCCCACCAGGCCCAATTCACAGGGCGTTACCCACATCGCCAGCCTGTGGGCTCAGAGCTGTGACACCTGAACTGAGGCATCCAGAGGCCTCAGCTCGGAGGGAAGGAGCAAGGAGTGCCCTTCTGCTGGGAAGACTCTTCCCTCCTTCTTCACCTGGCCAACTTCTATGGCCCCATCACCTCCTCCAGGCAGCCCTCCTGATGCCTCCTCCACACAGATGAACCCTGGAGATCTGGAAACTTAGCCCAGACCAATGTAGTTCACCATCACCCCCCCCCCAAAGGGGCCTCAGACCACACCCACCATCCCCCATCCCAGGTTCACCCTGTGGATGCAGACGGCTCCCTCAATTCTACCAGCCCCCCCGCCCAGGTTCACCCTGTAGACCAGTGGTTCTCAACCTTCCTAAGGCCGCGACCCTTTAATACAGTCCCTCATGTTGTGGTGACCCCAACCATAAAATTATTTTCGTTGCTACTTCATAACTGTCTTTTTGCTACTGTTATGAATCGTAATGTAAATATCTGTGTTTTCCGATGGTCTTAGGCGACCCTGCTAGCAGTTCTCAACCCACAGCCTAAGACCATCGGAAAACACAGATACTTACATTACGATTCATTAACAGTAGCAAAGTTACAGTTATGAAGTAGCAACGAAAATAATTTTATGGTTGGGGGTCCCCACACCATGAGGAACTGTATGAAAGGGTCGCGGCGTTAGGAAGGTTGAGAACCACTGCTGTAGACAGATGGCTCCCTCAGTTCCACCAGCCCCCACACCCCGCTCACACCTCCTCCTTTCAACAGCCAAGCCTCCCAGGTCCCAGCCTGAAAAATAACCGCCAGGGAGTTGGACACCCAGGGGCTCACTCACGTGCTCAGGGAGGCACACCGAGGACAAAGGGACCTGCAAAGAAACCTTGGCTGCGCGGCATGACGTTGGCAGCCTCTGGGACTGTGATTGTGACGCTGTTCTATGTACCTTGTGGGGTAAAGCGGAGCGGTGCGGAGGCTGATGTTTCTGAGCCCAGACTTTCTCTTACAGCGAAGCGTCACAGAGAACTGCGGGTGTTTAATTCTCTCTAAATCCACTCCAGCCCTAGCAGGTTTGGCCCAGTGGATAGAGCACTGGCCTGCAGATGGAAGGGTTCCGGGTTCGATTCCGGTCAGGGGCACATGCCCAGGTTGCGGGCTCAATCCCCAGCGTGTGCAGGAGGCAGCCAATCAATGATTCTCTCTCATCATTGATGTTTCTCTCTCTCTCTCCCTTCCTCTCTGAAATCAATTATTTATATATATATATATATATATATATATATATATATGTGTGTGTGTGTATATATATATATATATATATATATATATATATGCACCTAATATGCAAAGTGTCCCTCAGGAGTTCGACCGACAGGGAGTTCGATCGCTCGCTATGATGTGCGCTGACCACCAGGGGGTGGCGTGGAATGAAAGAAAGCCCCATCCGGCAGCCAGCAGCTGCTAGAAACCCTACCTGTGCACAAATTTTGTGCACTGAGCCTCTAGTGAGTGTATGAGTGTGTGCGTGTGTGTATTAAATCCAATCCGAGTGAATTAGAACCTAAGACCATTCCGAACTAGGGTTCCTTGGAGAGATGGCTGATTCTGAGTCTGGGGCAGGCAATTTACAATACAAACCTGGGGCAACCGATAACTCCATAAAGCGAGGAAGTTCTCGAAGACCAATGGGGACATATCCAGAGGACACGGCCACCGGCTTGCAGAAGCCCGCACTGGCTAAATTTAGAAAAATCTGAGCCCCAGATAGAGTAACTGTAATCAATCAAAACACACTGAATTATGGAATCCACATGCCCATAATAATACTCCAAAAAGAAGTGCCAATTCAAAACAGTAAAACCTCACTTGTCACCAATGAAGGCGACTTCTTCATTAAAGAGAACGAGTGAAGTGTGATCCCTGCCCTTTCGATAGGAGTTGGGCTTCAGACAAACCGAATCCTTCCTCCTGATGAGCAAAAGCCCTTCTTCCTGGAAGAACGCCCGCGGATAAATGCGGAAGGGATGATGCAATTAGGAAATCATCATTTTGCAACCCCTAATGAAATAAGTGTTCCGGGCAAGCATCCTCGGCGGATGCTAACACCGAGGATGAAAGGCCGGTGGGGAACTGGATGTCCGCACGGAGCCCCAGCGTCACCCCACAGACCACCTGAGTCCCACAGGAAACGCACGGCCTCACGATGCGGAGAGCTGGCTGTCATCACCCCAACCAGTCATCACACTCATCTCCCGGAATAGGACAATCAGACACCATCCGCCTGCCGGTGTGATGCAATAGGAAATACACACAGCACCAGCTATGAAGCACTCCTGCCAAACATGTTCTCCTCCATCTGACAGTCATGCAGCGCTAACCCCCAGGGTGGGGGAAATATAGGAGACCAAGTTAACGCCATAAGGAAGCAATCAGCTGGACCCGGGACGCGGGACATTATAAAGTCAATGCCTCTTCGACGAGTCGGTGGCCTGGACAGAAGGGTAGCCTGCTCCAGATGTAAGAGGGCTCAGGAGACATAACAACCAGACGACATGCACCACCCGTGATTAAGTCCCATTGGACAAAAATGGTTATAAAGACATTCTGAGGGCCCTAGCCTGTGTGGCTCAGTGGGCAGAGCATAGGCCTGCAGACCACAGGGTCTCGGGTTCGATTCTGGTCAAGGGCACGTACCTCGGTTGCAGGCTCCTCCCCAGCCTGAACCCTGGTCGGGGCGCGTGCAGGAGGCAACCAATCGATGTGCTTCTCTCACATCGATGTTTCTCTCTGACTTTCCCTCTCTCTTCCAATCTCCCTAAAAATCAATGGAAAAATATCTAGTGAAGATTAACAACAAAAAAGACATTCTGAGGAAAATTTGAATGTGGACTCAACATCAGATGATACCAGCAAAGTACTCTTAATTCGATAATATTGTAGACTATTTTTTTTTAATCCATGCTGGATTATTTATGGATAAGGTGTCATCATTCAGCAAAAAGTATATAGAGAGATGAAGCAGGTAGAGCTAAAATGTTAATTGCTGGATCTAGCTGGTACCTATGTTCTTTTTATTTTTCTGTATCTTTGACATTTTTCACAGTAATTTTTAAGTCTTTTTATTGATTTTTTAAAATATATTTTTATTTATTTTAGAGAGGAAGAGAGGGCTAGAAACATCAATGATGAGAGAGAATCATTGATTGGCTGCCTCCTGCACATTGGACTGAGCCTGCAACCCAGGCATGTGCCCTTGACCAGAATCGAACCTGGGACCCTTCGGTCCGCAGGCCAACACTCTGTCCAAACCGGCGAGGGCTTGAATTTTAAAGAGAAAGGGAGAGGGAGAGAGAAATATCCATCGGCTGCCCCTTACCAAGGATCAAACCCCAAACCTGAGCATGTATACCCTGACTGGGAATCCAACCAGCAACTCTTGTGTGCATGAGACGATGCCCAACCAACGGGACCACGCCAGGCAGGGCTGCGTAGTAATTTATTAAAGTAAAAGTCACTTATAAAGAACACACCTAAAAAAAAAAAAAAAAAAAAAAGAACACACCTGGTATTACGTTCCACACAAACAACTGTAAACCTACTTTTGCCCCACCCTGTGGTCTATATATCTGAGCAACCATAGTGGTATCCTGTTGCTTGGCAACTCTAATCAACAAGAATCGGCTTCCTGGAATACTGTTTGAAGAAGAAACGAGAAGCCACATTCTGCCTCCATTTTAAACAGCTCTGTGATGGATTAGCAATGTCTGCCATGGATACGGCATTAGAAAGTGGTGTCCCGCATGCTATCTATTGGCCATGCTTGTGCTTGCTCTAAATCATCCTCCTTTAGCTCCGTCTCCCATGCGACCTTCCAAGGCAAGGCAAGGAATTGGGAGAATTGCCCAAGATTTAGAAAATGTATATGATTTGTTTAGACCAGCCGTGGGCAAACTACGGCCCGCGGGCCGGATCCGGCCCATTCGGCTGTTCTATCCGGCCCGCGGAGCCGAAAGAGCGGAGGGTTCTCTTGCTCTCCCCTCCGCTCCTTTACTTTGAATTTATATTAGTTCACACAAACACTCCATCCATGCTTTTGTTCCGGCCCTCCGGTCCAGTTTAAGAACCCATTGTGGCCCTCGAGTCAAAAAGTTTGCCCACCCCTGGTGTAGACTGAGCTAGAACCTGTGTGCGTAGATCTCATAGCTAGATGTAAGTTAACGCAGGGTAAGAAGGCTGTGGTCTGGAAAAGCATCTGTTTCCAGGCCTGGAACTACTCCATCTTTTGTTTTGCCTGGCCTCCGAAGTCATGTTTCTCTTGAAAAGGTCCCACCTGTCTTCACCATCATTCTTCATCCATGCGGGGGCGGACCGGGAGGAGGCCACGGCCAAGGCTCCCAGCTGGACAGAAGCTGGCGAAGCAAGTGAGGCAACTCCCCCAACTTGCTGCAAAGGAACGGCGCTGTGACCACTGCCCTCCCCCGGGCCAGGCCTTGTCAGGGGTCCGGGGAAATCAGAACTGAGCAAAGCCGCCAGGAGGTGGTGGCAGCACAGTGGACAACTACCCAGACAAGTCCCACCGCTACTGTGTTGCAACTGTTATTTTAAGCTCGCTCTCGAATGTTCTGCTCAGGAAAGAGGCCCAGGAGTTTAGGCTACTGAACCATGGGGAGGGCTGAGATGGGATAGAATGTCAGTGACCTCACCAGGAGGTGCCTGCCCATGGGGCCTGCCCTGTAAGCATATCACCACTCAGGAGCTGGGGAGGTGTGTGTGTGGGGGGGGAGCGGGGGGAGGGGCTGACCCTCTTGCCCATATTGAGGTCAGGCCTGGAGGCAAGGCCTTCTGGCCCCCGCGATGCCCCTAGGGCTCAGAGTGGAATCCAGGGAGCCTTCCGAGAAGAAAGCCTGCATCTAGCAAGCTTAGTGTTTATTTGGTGAAAGCAATGGCTTCCAGATGTTAGCGGGACCGGGGGCCTGGGAGCCAGCAGTGCATCGGGGCTCATCTCTCTGTCACTGATGGGGAAGGAATGAAAGAATCTGGGCTTGCTACCCTGGCCAGATGGCTGCTGGTCAGCCCTTCCAGGCACATCAACCATCCCCCAAGGCTCCTCCCACAACACTTGACAGCCGAGGTAGCTGAAGAAGCAGAGAGCGGAAGCCAGGGCCCGAATGGGCCTCGGAGCCACAGATTGGAAACCTGAGGGCCCCATCCTGGGCCCGTAGCTTCAGGAAGCCGTGGGCATGGATGAAGGGAGTTCTAGCCCTTGCCATCTGGACACCCCAGGCACCTGTCCCAGGCCCTGCTTTCCGGGGGCCTTGGCCTCCCTGCAGCCGGGGGTGTACTCTGGGCTCCACCCCAAAGCACAGGGCTGCAGTCACAGCCATCGCCACCCTCGCCAAGGGCTCCTGCAGCCGGCCGTGCGCCCAGGGCTTCCCACGCGCGGCTTCCTTGCACCCTCACTGCCGTCTCACCAGGCGGGGGCTCTCATAGCCCCACTGTGCGCGCCCGAGGACGCGGAGGCTCAGAGAGGCTAACGCTGTGCTCCGGGGCACACTGCCCACAGGTGGCAGGCTGGAGTCGGAGCCAGCGCGTGGCCCTGACGCTCCCCGCACCTCCTCCTCAGGGAAGGGTCCCGGATGAGGTCATCTCCGGGCCCGAACCTCCTGATCTTTTCATCAGAACCACCTGGGCAGGACCTCCCCACCCCCTTACTGTCCCCCAGAAGGCCCTTCACCTTTCCCCTGGCCCCCGAGTGGATGCACAGAATCTGGGCCCTTTCCATATTTGTACCTGCTGGTGCCAGACAGGGGAAGGGCCTGGGTCCCCGGAACGGGACTTCCCAGGACTCGGGCAGGCTGCAGGCTGATGGGGACTACCCACACATTCGGACCCAGCGTACTGAGCGGGTAGGAAGGCTGGAGGAGAGCTGTGCTGGGGCAAGTGGCTTCTGGGACCCAGCTCAGTCTCCATCCCAACTGCCTACTTCAGGACAGGCCCCGGGGCCGTGTTGCCTGCCTCCCCCGTCCGCTACAGGATGGCAAAGGCGGGGGTCTCCACCACAGGGGACCCCTGGTTCGGTGAGGCCAACCCCACAAATGGGAAAAAGCGCCACGCTCAAAAGCACTGGGACCTACACCGGATACAGCATCCCTCTGTGCCCAGCACCTACGGCTGCCCGGGCCCTAGCAGGTGCGCAGTAAGCCAGGGGTGGTGAGCGCGCGGAAGGTGTCGCCCCGCCACGCTGGACCTGCTCTGAAAAGGTCAGAGGACACACACACGCACGCAGGGGGACTGCTGCAGCTTCTGAGAACTCCTCCCAGCTGAAGCGCCTTGGCCGGGGGGAAGGCCCCGTTCCCCCTCCTGGAAGGATGACCGCAGCCCTGGCTGCCCCGGCCGCGTTCCCAGGCTTGCCGAATGTCTGGGAACATCTGGAAGGGGCCAGGTCCAAGGCATTAAGCTAGCAAATGGCAGAGCTGTGTGTCCAGGAAGGAGAGGGATCCAGGCCCCTACCCGGAGGCGGCTGATCCCAGCCGTCGGCGGTCCCACCGGGCGCTGCCCAGCCAGGCTCCCGGGCAGGAATCTGGCACCATGGCCATGAGCGGGTGGATTCACCCAGATTCCCTGCCTCAGGGGAGAAAATGGGTGGTCCCAGCCCCACACCTGGGCAAGCTGTCCTCGACCACCCGCCGGTGGCCCTGGCAGGAACCCATTTCCCCTGCAATTGCCCAAGCAGGTCTCCCCGCCCCCCCCCAAAAAAAACAAGGACAGGACCAAGCCATCCCCACACTGTGAAATGCCTTCCACCCTGACTTGGCCGGCTCCGTGCCAGAATCGACGGACAAGCCAAAAACACAGCCTAACGTGTCACAGAGAACCAAACGCCATCTGCCAACAGGGAGTGAAGACCGCTAACCCAAACACGCCTGGCACGCTCTCTTCAGAACATAAATATACAAGACAGGGAACCCCCTCCAGGAGGAGACGTGGGGCTGCCTCCAGGCCGGGCCGCCCTGCCTTCTCCTCCCAGGGCCTCAGGCACATGGGACCCCGTCTGTCCGCTCCCCGGCTATTTCCCAAGCACCTGCTCCGTGCCGGTGGCTGGGCGAGGTGCTGGGGATACGGGAGCACCCGGGCTCAGCCTCGGGGAGCTCACGGTTGTAAAATGACAGGGATGCAGAGCCGCACGGGGCGGGCAGGAAAGGAGATTTCATCCTGACGGGCAGTGAGAAGGTCTCCCCGAGGAGGTGCATTTCCGCTAAGACTGGGAAGATGCGAAGGAGCCAGGAGGCAGAGTGGAGAAAACAAGCTGCATAAGCAAAGGCCCCGGGGTAGGAAAGACAGGGACACTGCAGAAACCAGCAGGGCGGCGGCGGCGTGCACAGGGGAGAACCGAGGTGAAGGGTCAGAGAGGCAGAGGTCAGATGAGGTCTGCACCCTCCCAGCGGACAACGGGAGGGCCTGTGTGAGGGATCTGTTTTGGACGAATCCAGCGGGATGCTGGAGCCAACTCACGAAAGTCGGCGTGAGCGTCCCTTTCCAGCTCTGCTCAGTGAGCTCCTGAGGCAGCGCGAAGTGAGCCAAGGCAGGATTAACACCACGGCAGTGAGTGTGCCTGCTCGCTCCAGGGAGAGGCCTGCGAAAACCGACCAGCAGGTCCCTGGAAGGCCCCTCTGGCTCCTGGGAGGCCTTGTGGGGCAGAGGGAAAGCGGGGGCAGCCCTGTGTGGCCGATGGAGCCCGGGGGACAGGAAGGGCAGGCACAGGTCCGAGAACAAGACAAGGACGCGGACACCTGGTCGGTGCCGACCTGAGGGAATCCGGACCGTGGCCAGCCCCACACTCAGCACCGCTCACCTATGATGGCGACCTGACGCCCGGCAGAGCCGCCCGGAGACACCGGATGTCAGGGGAGGCTCACCTCGGTCACCTGCTGCTTGTCCAGGTGGAACACCTGCCCGGAGCTGGTGGCGGCGATCTCCTCGTAGGCCAGGTAGCCAGGATGCGTGCGGTCACCACAGTCCCCCGTCAGCACGAAGACCACCTGGAAGAGGGACACGCAGCCTGGCTCCCGGCTTCCCCGGCCACCTTCCTCCGGTGTGAGTGGCAGGGACGAAGCAGGGAGGAGGGACGGGGCGAGCCCTTTCCTCTCTCTGGGCTCAGGGGACACATCTGGAAAACGGGGAGAAGAGCACCCACCCCCTGCGGATCAGGACTGGCGCAGGTCGAGGGGTCAGCGCAGGGCCGGGCAGACGAAGGTGCTCCATAAACCGGAGCTGTTATTAAGCTTACAAGGAAGGGAATGGACATCGCGTCTGCTCCGAGGGGCCTCGGAGGCTGCAGAGTTAGAAGAACCGAGTTTGGCCTCGATGGGACAACAGAGCAGCTGTGCCAGCCCCAGGATGTCCAACGCAGCCCTCTGCATTCCCACATACCCCTCCCCCACTCCTCAGCCAGCCAGGGCCCCCGCTGGCTTCCAGGTCCTGACACAACAGAAAAAGGGCGATGCGCGTCCCCGCAGTGACAGGGCGCAGAGGCGACGCCCGGAGGAAGGTGGATTGTGCGGACGTTGGTGGACTGTGCGGACGTTGACAGGGTGCGGAAGGCGAGAGCGGTGTGGGCTTTGTCAAGGACGGGCCTCACCGGGGAGGCGCGGGCCCTGGCGGGCGGGGACCCCGGAGCATGAGAACACACTTGGAATTCCCCAGACCAGCTCGGGGCTGGGGGTTGGCCGGCGTGGCTGGCGGAGGCTGGACCCCGGGTGGTGGACGAGAAGCCCCCGGACTTTGCCGTCGTCGGGGCTCAGGGATGCGCAGGCTGGACACCCCAGCTTCCCTCGAGTCCCCACACGCCCGCCCCCAGGCGGCTCGCTCACCTGCGACTGTTTAAGCTGCAGGAGCTGCAGCAGCTCCTCCGTTTTGTGAAAGTCCTTGGCCCGGGCGTCCGAGAAGACGAAGATGAAGGAGCCGGGGGAGGAGACTTCCACGGCGGCCTTGATGGCCCCCACGCTCATCTCGGGGCAGTCACCGCCTCCCTGCAGGACAGGGCGTGTCAGCAGCTGCGGCCCACCTCGCCTAGGGGGACCCACTAGGAACACCTCCGAAACCAACAGGAGGGGGGACCCCTTGAGCTGCCTCTGTCCTGCCCAGCCAGGGGTCAGGCCAGGCCCCCGGTGAGTCCCCATCCTGACACACAACGCAGCACCCACTGGCTTTAAGTTCAGATGCTCAGCATCATTCATTCGCCCAGCCGTGCAAGAGTGACAGGCCCTCCCGTGGGTTCGGGTGTGGGAGGCAGACGCCACATCAGTAAGCGCAACACGATGATTTAATTACCACCGTGATGAGTGTTACAAGTGGGGGGGGGGGGCGGGAGGGAGCCTCGGGGACATCCAATAGAGGTCCCAAAGAAGCCACGTGTCAGCCAAGGCTTGGAGGACGGAGGGGTAGAGGGGGACTGAGGGGTAGAGGAGGACGGAGGGGTAGAGGGGGAGGCCAGGAGGAGGAGAGGTGGGTGCTGGGAAAGCACTCAAAGCTGCCTCCCTAAATCCTCTGTGTAACCTGCCCTAAATGCATCCCAAATGCACACACACACACACACACACACACACCTGCCTCCCCTCCTCCCTGCCACCAGCCGGGCGCTCTCTGGAGCAGGGAGCCGGCCCCGTGCCACCCGGGTTGTGGCCCAGCCCAGCAACAGGTCTGCATGTGGTTCCTTTGCAGTAAATGCCTCTCTCCTGGGCTCACACATTCACCCCACCTTCACCCTCTCTGCCCCGGCCCTGTTCTGGCCCTGGGGTCCCTGCCTTCAGGAAGCTGCTGGTCTCAGTGGGGGGTGGGGGGGAGCACGGACAGATGCTGAACCAGGGTGTGCAGTGCAGCACAGAAGCTCAGGTGGCCACGGGGCATCGGGCCCAGTCTGGAGTCCGCCTGGGTTTGGGGTCTGAACTGGAACCTCTCGGATCCTCTCAGCTACCACACCCTCCTGCCACCCCTCCGTCCATTCACTAAACCCGTGGTCGGCAAACTGAGGCTCGCGTGCCACATGCGGCTCTTTGGCCCCTTGAGTGTGGCTCTCCCACAAAATACCACGGCCTGGGCGAGTCTATTTTGAAGAAGTGGCGTTAGAAGAAGTTTAAGTTTAAAAAATGTGGCTCTCCAAAGAAATGTCCATCATTGTACTGTTGATATTTGGCTCTGCTGACTAATGAGTTTGCCGACCACTGCACTAAACCATAAGCACCTACTATGCGCCAGGCACAGGGCCTCCTCCTGCAGGTACCTGGTCACTGAATGAGTCTATCTTCAAAACAGACTCGCCCAGGCCGTGGTATTTTATGGAAGAGCCACACTCAAGGGGCCAAAGAGCCGCATGTGGCACGGGAGCCTCAGTTTGCCGACCACGGGTTTAGTGAATGGACGGAGGGGTGGCAGGAGGGTGTGGTAGCTGAGAGGATCCGAGAGGTTCCAGTTCAGACCCCAAACCCAGGCTCCAGACCCCAAACCCAGGCAGGCTCCAGACCCCAAACCCAGGCAGGCTCCAAACCCCAAACCCAGGCAGGCTCCAGACCCCAAACCCAGGCAGGCTCCAGACCCCAAACCCAGGCAGGCTCCAGACCCCAAACCCAGGCAGGCTCCAGACCCCAAACCCAGGCAGGCTCCAGACCCCAAACCCAGGCAGGCTCCAGACCCCAGTTCAGACCCCAAACCCCAAGGCACACGGTGCAGGTCCCAGGCAGAGCTGGGAGGCAGGTACTGGCCCTTGCCAGAAGCCCATCTTGGCCCCCAGGTGGCAAAAAGACCTTGGCCTCTAGCAAGGCCTGGGAAGAAAGGCCGAGACAGCCAGCAGCCAGGGGCAGGACAGCCCACCTGCACGTAGAGTTCTCTCAGCTCCCTCTGAAACACCGCTGGGTCCTCAGTGAGGGTCACAGGGCCAACATCTGCAGGGAGAGAGAGGGGCCGGGTGGGCGTGGACTCCAGGTGCACAGCCTCCACGGGCTGGAGCAGCAGTTCCACGATGTGCCCCCAGTGGTGAGAGGGGCTGAGGTCTGGGCCTCAGAGACCCCCCCGCCCCCCGCAAAACGGGACGTGGTGAGGGAGCAGCTTCCGGGCCCATTGCGGGGGGCCAGGCCATTCGGCCCCCTGCATGCTCCAAGCAGGCCCGGAGCTCCAGGGGAGTGCAGAGCTGAGGCACAGCGCAGCCCAGCTCCTCCCTCAGAACCGCAGTGCCCCGTCTTGGGTGACCCCAACTCCCCCAGGAACCTCGCTCATCATCGGTGGGAGAGGAATTCTGGGAAGACCAAGAAACGGAATCGAGCACATAATGTTTTGGACCTCCCAGCAACCGTGCCACACCCCGCGGATCAGCCAGGGGAAGGAACATCTTCCAGAAACTCCACCCGTGTCTTAGCTCATTTACAAAGAGCAGAATGCAACGACCAAGGTTGCCTACCCCAGACGCTGGGAGGACACGGAGCCAACGCAGCCTGCACCCACCGCTAGGGGCAAGGCAGGATGGCCAACCACTTCGGGAGACAAACGGAAATCGCCAACACGAGCAACGTGCACCTGCCGCACGACCCAGTCCTTCCCCGTCCAGGTATTTACCCGAGAGACATGAAAACACGTGTCCACAGACGTGTGCTCAAATGTTCGCAGCAGCTGTACTCCCAAGAGCCCCGAAATGGAAAGGAGCCAGACGCCCATCACTGGTGAACGAATAAACAAACTCCGGTACGTTCACATCATCACATACCGCTCCCAAGGAGAGAGAGCAAGCTACCCAGGCAGGCAGCCGCACGGCTGGATCTCACAGACGTCACGCTGCGAGAGAGAAGCCAGACACACGCCTGCATACTACCCGGTTCCGTGTATAGAAAGTTCTGGAGCAGGCAGATTCACCCGAGGTGAAAAAATCAGGACAGGGTGTCTGGGGGGCAGGGAGGTGCAAAGGCGCCACCCCAGATGGCAGAGATGTTCTATATTGCGGTAGGAGTGTGGGTTCCCCCGCTGTACCCATGTCAGAATGGAAAGTGAAGACTTGTGCATTTCAATGTATGTAAATCTCACCTCGTAAGAACGAACTATAAAAATGAACCCTGGGTGGGGGGGGGGGGTAGAGACAAGGATGGCAGCGTTTTCCTGATACTCAGTGACGCGTATGTGGGAATTCGTTATACTCTCTGCTTACTTTGTATTTGAAATGTTTCCTAGTAAACCGCCTTCTCTCCCCCACCCCCGCCCGCAATGGCAAATGGCAGTAATTGAAAGACACAGAAACAGGACTAGAATTCCAACGGCCGTGTTGGCCATGTGGATGACAGGGGTTTGCAAAGTTTTTCAGACATCTGATTTCTTTGAAAAATTGTCGCCTGGCCGGTGTGGCTCAGCGATTGAGCATCAACACAGGAATCAGGAGGTCACAGTCAGGGTACATGCCCTGGTTGCGGGCTTGATCCCCAGTAGGGGGAGTGCAGAAGGCAGCTGATCAATGATTCTTTGTCATCATTGACGTTTCTATCTCTCTCTCTCTCTCTCCCTCTCCCTTCCTCTCTGAAATCAATAAAAATATATTTTTTTTAAAAAAAAGAAAAATTGTTCATTTGATTCCTTGGTGAACTCTAGTAATGGACTATTTTTCAGTTTAAGAATTCTAAATTCCAGTCACCCCAAAGTTCCCACACTTGTTAACTGGTCAGCAGACCTTAGAAGGAAGCGGGTGGAATTATCCAGCATTCATCCATAATCGAGGAGGCGTCTAGACTGCAGCTTGTCGGCCGTACACTCTAAGAGTCACCCCCGAAGGCCCCAGCCTCTGTGCTCTGCATTTACCCATCAGGCCCAGCACCCCCTTCCCTGCCTGCTCTGGACTTCACTGAGCCTTCCCTGCGCCCCGCCGCCCCCCGCCCCCCTTGAACTCTGCAGCAATGCCTGCAGCCAAGCTCTCGGCCCTTGACCTCAGAGTCTAGCTGCCTAGACTCCTGGCTCCGTCCTGCGCCGGCCACGGGGCCTCTCGGAGCTTACTTCACTGTCCCTGGCTTCAGTCTCCCCCAGAGCATATCATCCTCACTGAGAACCAGCGCGGAGTTCGCAGGGAAGCCAGGCAGGGGAACGCCTGGCAGGGAGCTTGGCACCGGGCGGGGGGGGGGGGGAGGGGGGGCGCGCGCGGAGGCGCAGCGAATGGGGCTGGCCCTGCTGACACGGACAAGTTCTTGTCCACGCTCCAGCCCGCAGGCTCACGGGAGGCAGACAGCAAGGACAGCCCTGCTCCTACGTGAGTCCTCAGATTCTGGTTTGACTGAGAAAAGCAATCATTTCACGCAACCTTTGTCATTTCTTTATGACATAATAATGCAAATGCATGTAAATTCACGTTGTACGACATACGTGATACATTGACTACGCACTTACTGAGTACCAGGCCGCGTGCTGAGATGCTTGCTGAGTATTAGCTCACCGAGTCCTCCCTGGTACCACAGGTCCAATGCTTAGGCACATTTTACAGGGAGAGGTTAAGTCCCTGCCCAAGACACACACAGCCAGGAAGCGGCAGAGCTGGGAGGGGCGTCTAGGTCTGTACAACTCCAGAGTCTGAGCTCTTGACACCTACCCGCTGTGAACTGGACACTGAGATCCCGGACAGGCAGCAACGCCGGGGGATCCCGCCAACCAGAAATCGTCCTATTTTTACATCTAACCTTCAAAACTCGTATGCTTATTTGTGAACGTATATCTTCCATAAATGCAGACCCCTGTAAGCAGAATTTCTATGTAAGTATAAATAACATACTATTTTTAACTTGTTTTTTTTTTTTTAGTTTTGTTTTGGTTTGTTTTTTTTTCACTGAACAGCATATTATGAGCATCTTTCCAGGAGGCCAAATCCTCGGCTCAAAATCACCTATAACGGCTGCCAAGGCCTTCCTTTGTATAAATGTCTAATAACGGGCTTGCCTAATCCCATCTTGTTCTCTCTCCAATTTTTATCACGAACGATGTCACTCCGAACGTCTTCCCATACCTCACATGTGAGCGCCAGTTCGTTTCCTTGGAGGGAGGCCCGTAAGCAGAATGTCTGGGTCAAAGACAAGGCCGTTTGTAGAGACTCTGGTTGCAAATTCAGTCACCTCATTACTGTCTTCCCTTCCCAGATGTCCCCGCCTCTGGTCCGTCTACCTGCCAAGGTGCAGCCACCACCCTGGGGCCCGGTTTTGCTCACGTGACTCTGCTCAGGAATCAGCAGCGAAGGCTGGGGGGCCTGCACACGGGGTGAGTCGCCGCAGGGCGCGGCTGAGTCTGTCGGCCCTGCGCCCCCCGGTCATGAACTGTCATCCGTGTCAGCCCGTCCCAACCGTTCCCAACACTAGAGCCGTTCTCCCCGCTTTGCAGCAATGAAGTTGGGGCTGTGGGTTGTCATCAGTGAAACGTCCTCCAGTTGGAAGGACCCCCCACCTTTTCTCCCGCCTCTGTGCTTCCTGCTGGGGGCGCTGAGGACTGGAGGGTGTTGCGCTTTCTTTCATGGAAGATCAAAAGGGGTCACAGGGAGCCGATCCTGGTCCCAGTTCTACTTGGCAAGGTCACTGTTCCTGGATTTGCAGATACATCATCCCTCCAACTCTGCCCCAGGGCCCCCCTCCTCCCTGGGTCTGCCACCGTCTCTTCGCTTCTTATAAGGCCCTCGGGCATACTGGCCCGCTCCACTCCAGTATGACCTAATCTCCATTCAGGACATCTTCAGTGGCCGCATTTCCAAATAAAGTCACATTCTATTCAACTTAGAACAACGCCCACGTTTGGTTCCAAAGCCTGAGCCCTTTGCCACTAGCTGTATACTGCCTGCAGCACGCTGGTGGTGATGGTGATGGTGATGATGATGATGATGATGGCGATGATGATGATGATGGCGATGATGATGATGATGGCGATGATGATGATGATGGCGATGATGATGATGGCGATGATGATGATGGCGATGATGATGATGATGGCGATGATGATGATGATGGTGATGATGATGATGACGGCGATGATGATGATGATGGCAGCCACCATTGTTTTAATATTTACGAAGCCCCCAGTTCTCTTCTACGCACTTCGTATATACTCACTCGGAAAAAAACTTACGGCAACCTATGAAGTCTACTATTACCATTTCACAGGCGCGACTTTGAGGCCCAGGGAGGCCCAAGGTCATACAACAAGGAAGCAGCAGAGATGGATTCAAACCTGGGTTTGTCTGACCCCAGATCCAAGCTCCCCAACCACCCGGGAAGCCGCAGATGCTGGGAACCTGTTCTCAGTCCCTCCTGCCTGATCCTGCGGGCGGAGGGAGGTTCGTGACTGGAGGCAGGCATGTGCCACACAGCTGGGCAGATGGGGCAGCCGTCTTCGGAGCAGATCCCGCGGCGCACAGCTCAGACCTCCAAGCCTCCAAGCAGAGCAGCACGGGGGCCAAGGGGCTGGGTTTTCCCCCTCAGGGCAAGACTGGGTGTGTCTATTTCATGATGAGAAGCTGGTTAATAGTAACAATAAACACACACACACACACACACACACACACACACACACACACACACACGCCCCGCAGACCGTGCAGCCAGAAGCCAGGCCGCCCCGGCTCAGAGGCAGGTCAGTAAACGGACCACATTCGCTCTGCCTGTTACACCTGCACCCCCGGCTGATTGAAACCACTGAGCAAAGCTGGCGGCGGACCTGGGGCCCCGAGAAGATGCTCAGAGTCCCCGCCAATCAAACACTGAACTGGGTCACATTTCTCACCTACCACATTCACCAAAAAGGGAAGCGTGAGGTCCCCCAGGCAGCAGAGGTGCGGGCAAAACGCAGTCTCCCGCTGGGCTGGCAGGAGGGCATATGGCACTGTGCGTGGAGGACCGTTGGGTGCCAGCTGTCGAAACTGAAAATGACCAGAGGCTTTCATGTGGCGGGTGCATTTCTGGGGCCCTAGCCTACAGATCTGCCTGCCAATGTGTATGTGTTTATTATAAAGAAACTGAAAGCCACCCATTTGCCACAATGTGGGGATGACTGGATAAATCCAGATCAGACGAAGATAAACTGAGGGCCCTTCGGTAGCATCTTCTGTGGTCATTAAAAACAGTGAAGGGGCCCTGACTGGTTTGGCTCAGTGGATAGAGCATCGGCCTGCGGACTGAAGGGTCCCAGGTTCGATTCCGGTCAAGGGCATGTACCTTGGTTGCGGGCACATCCCCAGTAGGGGGTGTGCAGGAGGCAGCTGATCAATGTTTCCCTCTCATCGATGTTTCTAACTCTCTATCCTTCTCCCTTCCTCTCTGTAAAAAATCAATAAAATATATATATTAAAAAAAAAAAACAGTGAAGGGGGCCTAGCTGGTGTTGCTCAGTGGTTAGCATCGCCCCATGAAGCAGAAGGTCACAGTTCGATTCCCAGTCAGGGCCCACGCCTGGGTCTGGGCCCTATCCCTGGTGGGGGCCATGCAGGAAGCAGCCAATCAATGATCCACTCTCACCATTGGTGCTTCTCTCTCTCTCTCTCTCCCTCTTCCTTCCTCTCTGAAATAAATAAAATTTTTTTTAAAAAAAAACAGAACAAAACAGTGAGGTGGGTCTCTATTTCCTGATAAAGAAATCTATGATTCATCATGTGGGGGGTAAGTAAGCTGCAAGCAGGATGCATAGTACAATCCATTTTCTATATAATAAAAATGGTAAGTGGAGCCGAAACCGGTTTGGCTCAGTGGATAGAGCGTCGGTCTGGGGACTGAAAGGTCCCGGGTTCGATTCCGGTCAAGGGCATGTACCTTGCTTGCAGGCACATCCCCAGTAGGAGGTGTGCAGGAGGCAGCTGATTGATGTTTCTCTCTCATCGATGTTTCTAACTCTCTATCCCTCTCCCTTCCTCTCTGTAAAATATCAATAAAATATATTTTTAAAAAAATGTTAAGTGGATATACACCGAGTGGCCAGATTATTATGATCTCTGAACGCATAATAACCTGGCCACTCGTGTGTGTGTGTGTGTGTGTGTGTGTGTGTGTGTGTGTATTAGAGGCTCGGTGCATGAATTCGTGCATGGGTGGGATCCAGCCAGCCTGGCCAGGGGGAGGGGACATGGGCAGTTGGCCGGCCTGCCTGTTGGTCAAACTCCTGGTCAAGGGGACAATTTGCATATTAGCCTTTTATTATATAGAATATACACTGAGTGGCCAGATTATTATGCGTTCAGAGATCATCATCATCTGGCCACTCAGTGTATATGTATATGAGTGAATTCCACACCCGGTCTGCAAGCACACAAAACTATTAAACGTGTTGGCATCCCTTGTGAGTAGAATTAGTGGAAGATTTACAAGGTTGTAAAAATTTTGCAATATGGAAGGAAACTGAATTTATTGATTGAAAGAGCTAAGCCCGGATACGAAAACAAGAACACAAAGAAAGAATTGCACTTACTGATTCTATGCACTGAGATACTATGCAAAACTCCTAAATGAAACACGGGCGCATCAAATCCAGCTGTATCTTACAGAGCACCCACCAGACCGACCAGCAGGGCACATGCAAGGGATGTGGAACGAGTTCAAAACAAGGAACTCCAGCCAGAGGTCAGCAGGAGACCGTCTCAACCCAGACGGGAAGCCCCGGGCCCACGGTCAGCACCCAGCCCGCTTGGGTGTGCTCCCGTTTGGGGGTAGTATTTCCACTTTGCGTTACCCTCCGTAAATCAGGAATGGAAGCGTGTCCTTCACCTGGTGAGGAAACCACAAACAAGAGCCGACATCACAGGACGGTGTGAGGTCACGAGTGGGGCGAGGGCAGCCAGGCCACCCCCATCATTCTGCAGTCCCCCAAGAGTTCCCGCCGGTGACACCACGACCCATTTCTAGCAGGGAAACCCCCGACGGGGGAAGAGGAGACAGCGTTCTAATTCGGACAGGCTGCGCTTGTCAACCGAGAAAACTCAAGACATTACACACACACCAAAGAGAGCTGGTTTTTTAAGAAAAACTTCAGTTAAGAAAGTTGGAAGCAAAATAAATATATGAGAATGCATTGCTTTCCAACACGCTTGCAATACTCATTTGCAAAAAATGTAATGGGAAAGAAATTCGTGGTCAAAATAGTAACAGAAAAACCAAATATTTAGAGATGATTTTAAAAAGAAATGGGTGGAGGGAGAAGAGACTATAAATCTTCACGGAAAGAAGGAAATCTGTGGATAAAGGGAGAGGCATGTGTCCGGGATGGAAACAATTGACATTTTTAAAAAATGACAACTCTTCCCCTAATCAAGATTGAACACAGTTCCAAGCAAAATCACGGTAAAGCATTTTTGGGGAAGTTGATTGAGTTTTTTCTATTTTTTCATTGGAAAGAAGAAGTGTTCTCGAATATTTTGAAAACGAAGAAGAGGAGCGGAAAGAACATAAATGTGGTGCCGGCCTCGGGAACCCTGGAAATGAGCAGACTCAAGGCAAAAGAACTGGACTCCACTTAGCCAAGCGGTTCCCCGGGGGTGTGAGCGAACAGTGCTCACACCAGCACGCTGGGAGGGAGCAGTTAAGTGAGTGGCGGGTGCGTGGTGGGGCCAGGTCTGCCACTGTGGGGATGGAAGGTCATAGGTAGGCAAGGGCAGGGGGTTAGATTGACCCACATAGTCACAGACCTGGAAGCATCGCTAGGAACTCATGTTCAGCTTAACGTGGATACAGATGGTTGCACAGAGATTTGTAGACGTAGATGTGGACACCGGTTACATAGACAACATCTACCTCCTTGCTCTCTCAGCAAAGTCTAGTAGCAATGACACCCTATCTACCAGCAACCAGCACCCCAAGCCCTCAGATCCCCGTTTCTAATACTATTATAAAAGGAACCAGGTGCCTTAGAGAAATTGCTAATCCCAGGACCGGGCAGGACATGTATCAAATGAATCTGGAACAACTCGTAGTGCCAGAAAAGTAAGAAAGTGCTTTAAAAAATACACAACAATGGGGTATGTCAAAGGCACAAGGGCAAGAGCTTCTGACGACCACAGGTGGGAAATATTGAGCAACTAAATAAGGTAGTATTCCAGCCGTGGGCAAACTACGGCCCGCGGGCCAGATCCGTCTGTTCTATCTGGTTCTCTTGCTCTCCCCTCCACTCCTTTACTTTGAATTTATATTAGTTCACACAAACACTCCATCCATGCTTTTGTTCCGGCCCTCCGGTCCGGTTTAAGAACCCATTGTGGCCCTCAAGTCAAAACATTTGCCCACCCCTGCAAAGGGTACGATGGATATCCATGAGCCATGCTGAACACACAACGGGAGAAGAGAAAAGTCTCTCCTAGAGAAGAATCCCACGTGATTTCTATACGCGCTCCATCCTCAGTAAGTGGAGCACGTAGGGGACAGTATGGAAAGAGGACAGTATGGACACGGAGAAGGAAAAGAAAAGTAACTTCACAGGAGAGACACCTGACGACCTCAGCCAGGTGATCAAGGTCAACATCAACCGTGAGAAGTCATCTTGAGAGCACCTGCCCTCGATGCGATGGGATGAGAATGTCCTCCCGTTGCCCGGTCTAACTGGAGCAAAACTGGACAAACGGCAACTCTGGGACCAAACATCAGAGCAACACGGGTCAAGGTCATCAAAAACAAGGTCTGAGACGCTGTCACAACCAAGAGGAGGCTAAGGGCACATGAGAACTAAGCATAATGTGGGGCCCTGGATGGGATTTGGAACAGAAAAATGACATTAAGGGAAAACTAGAGACAGGTGAACAGAGAACGGGCTTTCGTGACTAAAAAAAACGTATCTTTATTGATCCTTTAATTGTGACTGATGTCCAACATACGATGTTAATAACAGCGGAAACTGGTTGTTGGGGAACTGGGAACTTCCTGTACTGTCTTTGCAATAATTCTATAAACCTAAAGCTGCTCTAAAATTTAGAGCTGATTAAAATTGTTAAACTGTCCACTGATAACTAAAAGCTGGGAGAAGGAATTCCTGCTGCTTGTGCCAACATGGAGGGCACTGTGCCAAGTGAAATAAGTAGACAGAGAAAGACAAATACTCTATGATCTCCCTTATATGTGGAATCTAAAAAGAGCCGAACTCATAGACACAGCCCGGGTGTTTACCAGGGGCTGGGGGATGGGGAGAAACGGGGAGATGCTAGCAAGGGGGACAAACGCCCAATGATAAGATGGGTAAGTTCTGGAGATCTAGCGTACAGCATGTGACTGTAGTTAGTAATACCGTGTCACGTCCTTGACTGTTGCCAAGAGAGCAGATCTTACATGTTCGCACCACAAAAAAAGAAATAATTACGTGACAGGATGAAGGTATTAGCTAATGATACTTAATCATTTTGCAATTTACAAGTCTATTGAGTCAACACTTCTACATTGTGAACAAGCCCAAGAGTATGTGTCAATTATACCTCAATAAAGCTGGGGGCGGGAGGGGAGGATTTTAAGAAAAAGGAAGACGAGGAAGGGTGTGCCCTATTAGTGGATATGATAAAGCCAAATGGTGAATATAATGTGCTCCCAGAACTGCCACCCGATGGGACAGGATGGAAAGCCCAGATAAATTCTTCTCAGAGTTGTTGGAGCGTCGTCCCGTGCACCAGAAAGGCTGCCGGTTTGATTTCTGGTCAGAGCACATACAGGAGGCAACGGATTGATGTTTCTCTCTCACATCAATGTTTCTCTCTCTCCCCTTTCTTCCCTCTCTAAAATTAAAAAAAAAAAAAAGGGCAGGATCCAAATGAATAAAAAAGAAAGGATTATTCAACCAAATGTATCTAACCAATTCATTATCCCATCTAAAACAATTACATTAGATTATTTTTCACACCATGCATCATTTTTTTTTATTTCAGGTTAAAGAATTCAATACAACAAGAAAAGGAGAAAATAGATGGAAAAGCTTAGAACATGTACCTAACTGATTTTGTGACAGAAAAAAAAAAAGGCATTTCGTAAGCATGAAAGTGAAGAAATGACAAAGGGAGACGTCGGCAGATTCCACTGCATTGAAAACAGAAAACAAACATTTAAACTTCAGGACATCAGGAATGTCAAACAATGCAAAAAGCCAACAACCAGGAAAAATCTACCAACCGCATAACAAAATCCAGTGAATATCATCAATATCAAGTCCTCCTCTCAACGGATGAGAAAACCACTAAAAACCCAGTGGGGAAAGGAACTCACATTTACAAAAGAAGAGGGTCACCCCCAAAACAATCTCATGACACGTGACAACACACTGAACCTCACTAGCAATTAAAGCAAGAAGAGACCATTCTCCATCTTTTGAATTTGGGGTGGGGGGGGGAGGCGGGCAGGGAGGAGAGGGGTGTTTTTATCCTAATTCCCAGTGTTAGGCACAGCTTCTCTGACACAGCCCCTCAAATGCTTCTGGTAGGAGATTAAACTCTCAAAACATTTTGTAAAGCAATTTGAAGGATCGCCCACCTACTCCGTGTGCTAAAAATGTCCTAAGAATTCCACTCGGAGAAACTTAATCCTAAAAAAAAAAAAAGAAATCAAAGATGCAGACGAAAGATGAGAGTGCCTTCTGCCGTGTTTTAATAGAGAAACACTGAAAACCACCTAAGTTTTCAGCCAAAATGAAACCATTAGCAAAATTCAGACTTTCTAGTTTGGGAACTTTCCACTTTTTTCATTTAAACACTTAAGACGCAGGTCCTGGTTTACCTCCACGCGAGAGCAGTCCAGGACCTCGGACACCTGCCCGGCAGAGGCAGGTCCTGGGGTTTTGGATAGGGCTTTCCTTGGGGAGGTGTTCCTGCAGGCATGCAGCCCTGGGGGGAGGGGGGAACCAGCTAAACCCCCCGTTTCTCCAGCTCCTCTTCCACCAAAGGGATGCTATTGGCTGATTCAAAAGACACAGCTAAACCTACACCACAGCTCCAATCCCTGCTCAGAACCTGCAATGGCTGCTCACAGCCCATAGAAGGAAATCTACGCGCTCCAGATCCTCAGTCCCCAAGTCGGAGCCCAGACCCGAAGTCTGAGCCCAGACCCATCTGGCCTCTCCCTGCTTTCCCATCTCAGCCCTCCTCCCACACACACCGGTCCCCACATGTCAGCCACCCCCCAGCGAGCTCAGGAAGCACACTGCGTCCCCAGCACCGGCCAGGGAAATGCTGGAAAGCGGGTAAACATTCCCTCCTGTGCTTGGAGCGCTGTTCCAGCGCTGCTCCCTCGGAGGCCTCCGTGCACCTGAGCCAGCATGGGACACTCTCTACTCTCAGTCTGTCCTGTCTCCAGCAGGCCACTGGCTCCTAGGTGTGAACCCTGCCCCCTTCCCAATGGGAGCCTTACAAGGCTGTGCGCACAGCAGGGGCTCCATAAACAGAGCCCCCCCCCATGCCTGGACCTGGGGGTGTCTGCAGGGAGGGAGGACGGCTGGGTTCTCTGCTTCACAGAGGGTGGAGTGAAGGCTGAAGAGTCCTGCACCCGCTCGGCACCCAGGAGGACAGGAGAAGAGGCGGTGGAAGGGGGCTTAGGGCGCCTGATGGCCAGGGCGGGGGCCGTGAGGACAGCCCGCGGGAGCCCCAGCCCGGGACTCCAGGTCGGGGTCCAACACGCTGCTCCCCTGCCCTGCAACTGCAGCCAAGCATTTTAGGGACCAATTACATCACCCTGGCAGGTGGCCTGGCTAAGTCCCACCCATGTCCTGAGCCTCAGTTTCTCCAAGTGTAAGAGAAGGGGAAGCCCAAGAATGATCCAGAAGGGAGAGAGTTGGGGGGGGGAAGGTGTGACCTGTGTCTGAGCAGAAGGCCCAGGACACACCTCACATCTTCCCAGCTCCCCCACCTGACTGCCCGCTGCCCCTGAGCTGGGGGGAGCTGTGCTTGGGATTCTCCCAGAAATGTCTTCCTAGCTCCCTGGCTCTGGGCTTTGGGACCCCCGGAACCCGAGCTCCTGGAAGTGGAGGGACCTTCACACTCAGCCTGAGGACTGCAGGGTCGGGTCACACCCACCGCTGCCCATTCTTCCAGAATCGGGAGTGATGCTGTGGGAGAGGGGCGCAAATTCTTCCCACAGGGCGGGCTGCCTCCCAGCCGGGCGCTGTGGGTTTCTCAGCACACGAACACTTTGCAACACCATTCTGCAAGGATCTGCCACTTGGCTGTGAAGTGTGGCTTTCCAAAGCTACCCTGGGACAGAAAGGTGGGTAGATGGGGAGACGTGATCCAGCAAACAGTGAAACAGGAACGTGGGGTCCAGCGGGGGGCAGGTGTTCGGTGTGCCCCCTCCCCCGCTGAGCTACAAGTGGGAACGTTTTAATCGAGAAATGCTGGAAAAGCAGTGCTCTCGCTCAGAGGAACGTGGGGGACCACCCTCAGCTGTTTCTCCTGAAAGGCCCCACAGTGGGGTCTCCCAGGGGCCCTGGTCAAACGCATGTCCCCAACACTGAGCTGAAAGTTAGGGGCTGGAGGAGACAGGTGTTGGGGCGCGGGGACCAGGCAATGGAGCAGGGTTGTCGGCGAGGCGACCTGGCCCGCCGGGGAGCTGCTGGTTTCCCTGGGAAAACGGTGAGGGGGGCAGAGGGCAGGAGGACTTCACCTGGCTTAGCGGCTCTCCTGGCCTCCCAGCCCCGGCCGGGCGCGACTTCTAAGAATTAACACAAAGTGAAAACGCAAAGGCTCGCCGTGTGCCAGGCTCGGTCACGATGCCTCCTTTCAACTCTCAGCAGTTTGGGGGGCAGTTCTCACCCCATTTCACTAACGGGGAAAGTGAGTCTCCGGAAGGTGGGGTCGCTTGCCCGAGTCGCACAGCCAGGAAGTGGCCGCGCAGCATCTGAACGCAGCGCCCCGCAGTTCTCTGTCAGTCGCCCGACCTGGCGACCTGGCGACCTGCCGAGGCGCACGGCGCGGGAGAGGGGACGGCGGCGGCTCCCGGGGACGGAAGGGACGGAAGGGGCGGTGGAGGGCGGTGGAGGGCCTGCCCCAGGTGCCCGGGAGGGGCCGCGCGCAAGTGCTGAGAAGGCGCCCGACCCGCCTCCGCGCAGCCCGGGGCCTCCAGGTGCGCCCTTGCCGTCGCGGGCGGGCGATTGAGCGCTGCCACGGGGCGCGGACGGGGCCGCGGTGGGGCGCTTCCTGGGTCGGGGGAGGGCACCCGTGGGAACGCTACCTGGGTCGTGGAAGGGCACCAGCGCATAGTTGGCGATGGCCCGGCTGCGGTGGCTCAGGCTGCGCTCCAGGATGCGCGAGGCGCCGTCCATCACCTGCACCAGGTCGTCCCACATGGAGCCGGTGACATCGAAGACGATGGCCAGGGTGGCGTCCCCCGTAGCAGGGGCCAGCGCCGTCCCGGGCTCGCTGGCCGCCGCGGCGGAGACCGCCAGCAGCAGCCGCAGGAGCAGCGCCGGGGGCATCGTGCAGAGCGCGGCCCACGGGCCTCAGCGGCTGAGGCGCAGGTCGTGGCGAACGCGACGGTCCCGTGCGCCCCGCGCGCTCAGCGGCCGCCCAGTGCTCGGCTGCGGCGCGGCGTGCGGACGGTGCGTGCGCTCGGGACAGGGGCTCGAGGCGAGGCGGGGTCCCCCTGCTGGGAGCCCGAGGCGGGTCCTAGAGCCCACCCCGTTCAGGGTCACGGGCCCGCCCCCTACGGTGACTCAAACTTGCCCGGCCCCCGCGGCTCTCCAGGCCAGACCCAAGGTTAGGGGAGGACGCGGGGCGGACCGACCGCAGAAGGCGGCTGGGGGGCGGCCAAGGCGGTAAGGGATGGGGATGCACGGGACGCCGCGGACACCTGCGCCTCTGACACGCGCCCTGCAGCGGGGGAGGAAGAGGGAGGGGTGACGCAACCGCCCCTGTCCTGGAGGGCTGGCCGCAGTGGGGCCTGGCTTAGATGTTCCCTCCACCCAGCTCCCTATAAATGCCCCGCCCCGGCGCACACATGAATCCAATGCTTTTTCTTGCCACAGGGATCTGTGCTTCCCAGTTATTGAAACTGTTACTGTTGTTATAATCAAGCACCAGACGCTGAGCATCTACTAGGTGCTAAGCGTTTTCACGTGGTTATTTCCTCCAATGCTCACTGCAACCACAGAGGGCGGCTCTGTCTCTAACCCCATTTCACAGAGAAGCAAACTGAGGCTCGGGCATTTACAAACTGAACTAAGTCATTAGCCCGGTCACTCAGCTCTCAAGTGGTGGAGAGAGGACTAGAAGCCAGATCCAGAAAGATTCCAAGGACCCTGGCCTCTGCTGCCTGGGAGTGCTGTAGGATCAGGTCACAGGTCATCTGATGACTCCAGAGGATGGGGTGCCCCTCTGCCTGGCTCCCGCACCAGGTCCCATGGACTGGCGTGAAGGTTCTGGGACACATGGGAGGTGCTTCCGGGGCTTTATTTAGCCATCCCCTCCCTTCGGCCGCCGCCATTGCTCATCTCGGGCTGTGGCGTCTCTCCCCATTGGCCTAGGAGCCCCTGGAGGCTGGGACTGTGTCTGGGTTCCCCCCCACCACCAGTCCCCAGTTTCCAGCCCAGTCCCTGGCACATGGTGGGGACCTCACCAAATAAAGAAGAGCTTTCGCCCCAGCAGGCGTGGCTGACTTGTTGAGAGCATCATCCGGTGCACTGGACGGTCACAGGTTCGATTCCCAGCCAGGGCTCATGTCTAAGTTGCAACCTTGGTTGGGATGCGTATGGGAGGCAACCAATGGATGTGTCTCTCTCACATCAATGTTTCTCTCCAACCCCCCCCCCCATTCCTCTCTCTGAAATAAAAAGTGTGTAGCCCTACCCGGTTTGGCTCAGTGGATAGAGCGTCGGACTGTGGACTGAATGGTCCCAGGTTCGATTCCGGCCAAGGGCATGTACCTTGGTTGCGGGCACATCCCCAGTAGGAGGTGTGCAGGAGGCAGCTGATCGATGTTTCTCTCCCATCGATGTTTCTAACTCTCTATCCCTCTCCCTTCCTCTCTGTAAAAAATCAATAAAATATATATATTTTTAAAAGTGTGTGTGTGTGTGTGTCCCATAAGTTTGGCTCAGTGGATAGAGCGTCGGCCTGCGGACTGAAAGGTCCCAGGTTCGATTCCAGTCAAGGGCATGTACCTTGGCTGCGGGCACATCCCCAATAGGAGGTGTGCAGGAGGCAGCTGATCGATGTTTCTCACTCATCAATATTTCTAACTCTCTATCCCTCTCCCTTCCTCTCTGTAAAAAATCAATAAAATATATATATTTTTAAAAGTGTGTGTGTGTGTGTGTGTGTGTGTGTGTGTCCCATAAGTTTGGCTCAGTGGATAGAGCGGCGGCCTGTGGACTGAAGGGCCCTGGGCTCAATTCTGGTCAAGGGCGCGTACCTCCGTTGCAGGCTCCTCCTCGGCCTGGGCACGTGCAGGAATCATCCAATCGATGTGTTTCTCTCACATCAGTCTTTCTCTCTGTCTTTCCCTCTCTCTTCCACTCTCTCTAAAAATCAATGAAAAAATATCCTGGGTTGAGAATTTAAAAAATAAAATAATAAAATAATAAATAAAATTAAATAAATAAAATAATAAAATGAAAACCTGTTTAAAAAAGAGAAAAGAGGAGAAGCTTTTGTGGCCTGCCTGGTCTGAGCTTTGGAAGACAGGGCAGTTCCCGCTCCTCCCTCAGCCCCTCCTCTGGGGAGACCAGGTGCCCAGGACAGGTGCAGGCAGCCCTGCAAACATGGCTGAGGGCTCTGCCTCTGTGTCTGTGATGGGGGCGGGGAGGGAGGTGAAAGGGGAAATCTCTCCAGCCCTCGCCCCTCCAGAGCCCCACCCCCTCCCCATACCTCCTGCCTCCCCTGCCATCTCAGGTCCCACCCCGCTTCTGCGCTTCTGCGGCTGCTTGGGCACCTTGCTCTGGGACCCTACAGCCATGTTGGCCCTTCGTCTAGCACTGACCACACTATTCCCAACATCATCTATGTTGCAGGGCTGTTCCTCCTACTCCACCTGTGAGCTCTGGGCCCGCAGAGACCCGGTGCCTGGCACATAGTAGGTGTCCCAGGGAGGAATTGGTGGGGACCTCACCATGTGAATGGGTCAGGGGATGTCAGATGCCTGGTAGCTGAGCGCTGGCACCGTGTTCTAGACCAGGGGGAGGCCCACGTGTACGAAGGGCTGGGGTCTGGAGGAGATGGGCTCCGTGGAACCGCTGGCCTTGCGGGATGTGGGCGGAACCAAGTGCCCAGACCCAGATGAGAACAGAACTTACGTCCAAGCTCATGGGAGGTGGAGTCACCTGTACTTCTGGACACTGGCCCTTTAAATCTCACTGGACGAAGGCCACGATTGGCCCCAGGGCCTGGCCAGGGCCGGGCCAGCTGTTGGAGAGAGAAGAGAGGCCCCAGCTGTGGAAGGCAAAGGCGGACAGGAGCCAGGAGTCAGGCAGGGCTCAGACCGTGACATAGCAGGTAGAGTACAGGGGACAAACTTTGGGGACGAACAAGTCCTTCAGTCCTTCACTCTACAAACATTCGCTGAACCTAAGCTGGGTGTCAGGCACCCTGCTAGGCACTGTTGGGGGAGGGGGGCCATACAGATGTGCAAGACATGCTTTCTACCCTGGGGAGAAGATACATGTAAACAAATAATTCCAAGTCAATGACATAAGTGCTAATAGAGGAATTACCAAGAGCTCTGGGAGCTCAGAGGAAGGAGTGTCTGAGCCTAAGGGGTCAGAGGAGGCCACAGAGGGAGCCTGAGAAGCCTGCAAGAACAAGAGGGGAAGGGCATTTGAGGAGCAGGAACAGCATGTGCAAAGGCAAGAGGACAGGAGCCACCTACTCTGGCCCGGGGAGGCTGGAGGGTGACAGCAGAGCAGAGGACAAAGGCCAGATCTTGAAGGACCTTAAGTGTCTTGTGAAGGTTGTGGGTTTTTTTCCAGAGGCACTGAGAAGCTACCGAAGAAGGAGGAGTGGGGTCAACATGGTCCACTTTGCGTTTTGGAAAGGTCACAGCGGCAGAAGGTCAAAGGGTAGATCATAGAGACACCGAGGAGCCATAAACCCACTCCCGGAGGACGTAAGAGCAGAGCTGGCCCCGAAGAAAGGGAGATGCTTCTCCTAGGACTGATCCCAAGGGCAAGGGGACCATGAGTTTGAGTCCTGAAATAGCTGTGTGACCTAGCGCAAGGCCCTCCCCTCTCTGGCCCTTCGTTCCCCCATTGGTGGAATTATTTGAGATGGACGGGGCCTAGCGAGATGACCTCCCGTGGTTCTTGCAGCCCCACCACTCTGCAACCACCACCAGGGGTCCCTTGGAGACACGGGCAGGATGCAGGAGACCATCTGAGCTCACGTGGCGAAGCCTCCTCCAGTTACCATGGAAGGGAGCCTTGAGTGGGCACCACCTCCCATCCAGGGTGGCCAGGGGTGCTGCCCCAAGCGTGGACCTCTCTGGGTGCTCCGTGCCTCCCCAGAACGTAACCATGGTAGCCCTGAGCAGGAGCACAGAGGAAAAAAACAAAGCCTCATCAATCATCTCCCATCCTACCACCTCGACTGTCCGGCCACCTGGGACCCGAGTTTTGAACTCAAGATCATCCCCATTTTTCTCCTGTTGCCAGCAGGGCGGTCTCAGCGGAGTTGCTTGTTCCCTAACATACCACATGTTTGCTGTGGAGAGCACCAGGGGCCTGGCCCGTCCAGGCCTGTCCACGCTGTCTACACTGAGGAGCCAAGACCAGCTGGGGAGCTGGATCAGAACCCAGTACTTGGGGGGGTTGAAGAAAAGTGGCCCCTCCCTACTAGTGGGCCTTCCTTATGCTTCCGTATGTCCCACTCCCTAAATCTATCCCGGTCTCAGCCACATGGGATCCTCTGAGGTTCTATCAACCCCGCCCCCCAGGTCCCACCCAGCCCTCTGCCGGAGGGAGCCCGCTCCGCTCCTCTACAAGAGTAAGGGCTGGCGGTGGAGAGCATCTGCCCGGTCCGCACTGAGAGCCGATCACCCTGAGGAACGCCCTCTCATCAGATCCCCCCAAACAGCCCAGCCACTCAGGTCCGTGTCCGCTCTTCACCTGACAGGTGAGGGCACTGAGGCAGAGGTGAAGTCCTGTGTCCAGGCTGGGCCTTTCCCCAGAGCCCAGGATGGATCCACCCCTCCACGCTGCCTCAGACACAGGGGTGGGGGAGGGGGGTTGGTACAGAGCTCCCAGCTGCAGAACTTCCAGAACAAATGTGGAGCTTGGGGGGCAGCAGCTCAGGCTGGACTCGGACTCAAGTTGCAGACATTTAGCACCTTTGAAACGCTGAAAACTCATCTCCTACCCATATTCAACCAAACTGCCTGGGCAAAATGAGAGGAGAGAGACAGAGAGAGAGAGAGAGAGAGAGAGAGAGAAAGAACCATGTGGAGAGCAGGTGAGTCTGCCCCTCGGTCTGTAGACACCCACAACCAGGACCTGAGAAGTAGAGAGTCTCACGGCCTCATTTCTCTTCTCTGGGAAGGAATGAAAGAAATAGGTGAGGGCCCAGCCGTTGTGGCTCGGTGGTTGAGTGTCGACCCATGAACCAGGAGGTCATGGTTTGATTCCTGGTCAAAGCACATGCCCAGATAGAGGGACCAATCCCCAGTAGGGGGCGTGCAGGAGGTAGCCAACTGATGATTCTCTCTCATCATTGACATTTCTAACTCTCTCTCTCTCTCTCCCTTCCTCTCTCTGAAATCAATAAAACATATTTTTAAAATCTAAAAAACAGCCCTAACCGGTTTGGCTCAGTGGATAGAGCGTTGGCCTGCGGACTCAAGGGTCCCAGGTTCGATTCCGGTCAAGGGCATGTACCTTGGTTGCGGGCACATCCCCAGTGTGGGGTGTGCAGGAGGCAGCTGATCAATGTTTCTCTCTCATCGATGTTTCTAACTCTCTATCCCTCTCCCTTCCTCTCTGTAAAATTCAATTTAAAAAAAAAATCTAAAAAACAAACAACAAGAATTAGGTGAGGGCCTGGAGGACAGGACCAGCAGAGCGCTGAAGGAACTGACAAACAGCTTGGAAAGACGGAGCTACTGAGGGTCAGGAAGAGGAGCCAGGAAGTTCCACTCAGCGCCCCTGTGCGAGGGCTCCGCGCAGCCAGGCACCGAGTGATTTACTGCTGAGCCCAGTCCCTCGCTGGGACCAGCCTCCAAATCACATGGACCATAAGGAGTGGCTTGAGAGCGTCCCAAGAAATATTTGAGCAGCTCAGAGACACAGGAACTGTTGCCCATCCCCATGTTTTTAAAAACAAACAAATGAGCTAAACCAGAGCCAGCAGCGAAGATTCGCTCCCCACCACCCAGACCTGGCCCATAGTCCTCGGGAAGGAGCTCACGTGTCACTGAGCCCCTGATGCTGTCCTGGGTGGAGAAGGAGCCAGCCTCATCAGCAGGTGGTCCTTACTCCCTGCGCTGTAGCGTAAGCCATGATGTCACCGTTGTCATTGTCATCGGTGGCTGGCAAGAATATCTGGAATGAGTTGAAATGTACTCAGTCCCTTTTATTCTTTCTCTCATAATTAAAAATTCCATTTTGGCAGACCCTTTTGGCTTCTTACCCTAAAGGCCCCCACGCCCCTCCCTGACCTCCGCTTCCTGGAGAGCCTGGCTTTGCCCCAGCTTTCTGGTTCAGGTGCCCATTCTTCTTCCAGGTGACTTGAGGGAGGGTGATCCTTTCCCCTCTCCAAGGGAGGTCCTGATGGGCCAGGTTACCCCGGTGGGTTGGGAAGGGGCATTTAATGCAGTTCTGGCCAATGGCACATGCAGGAATGTGGGCTAGCCTGTCTCCAGGAGAGACACAGAAGAATAAATGACGTGACCGGAAGCCTTACTCTAAAGCGGCAGTAACGACGGCAGTGTGGTACCGGCAAAAAGGAAGAGGAACAGGCCAATGGGACAGAAAAGAGAGTCCAGGAACAGATTCGCACCATCGTACGTGGGCCATTGATTCTCAACAGAGGTGCCCACGGGGAAAGGAAGGTCTTCTCGGCGAAGGGTGTTGGAACAGCTGGATATCTGTATGGAAAAACAGGGAACCTGGATCCCTACCTCACGCCATATACAAAAATCCCATTTGAGATGCTTCACGGGCCTAGGGGTAAAAGCTCCTGGGAAAAGAGGCACCCGGAAGAAACGGCCCCTGCCCTTCCACCTGCCGGGCCGGCCCGGGAGCCCTGCGCCCTGCAGCCTGAGACCGTGAGGAAGCCAGCCTGGCCAGAAGGGAAACTAAAAGCGCGCTTCGGAGCTTCCCTCCAGGTGGCTGCCTCGTCACGTGGCCCGTGCCTTCGCCTCAGAGGTCAGCCAGGTGGGTTGCATTCTCTGCTATTCGAAGCCCAAAGCATTCTCCCTGAGACACGCCCATCCTTTTGTTTTTTTTTCCTGGTGCGGCGTACAGTTCTACACACTTATTTCTACTCCAGCAGCAAACAGAAAATCACATACATGCCTTTTCATGAGTAATTTAAGTGATGATCGAACAATTTTTTCTTTACCTAGATTTCTTTTTAAAAATATATATATTTTTATTGATTTCAGAGAGGAAGAGAGAGGGAGAGAGAGATAGAAACATCAATGATGAGAGAGAATCATGGATTGGCTGCCTCCTGCATGCACCCCGCAACTGGGGACCAAGCCCGCAACCCGGGCATGTGCCCTTGACCGGAATCAAACCCGGGACCCTTCAGTCCACAGGCCGACGCTCTATCCACTGAGCCAAACTAGCCAGGGCCTAGATTTCTTCTTATGTGTTGACTTTGGAATTCAACCCCCCAGGAATAGGCTGAGGTACCCCGAGGGAAGACACTGCAGGAAGTGTCCCCAAAGGACAGAGAGCACCCTGACTCAGTCTCGTTCATCGCCAAGCCCTAGCAGAGCACCTGGCCCCGAGTAGGACCTCAGTGAAAAAAGGGTGACGGGAACAAGAAAAGCTCTAGCCCTTTCCTTCACTGCCGTATAAGCCCACAAGCTTAACCAGTACAATTAAAACGCTGCTTAATTTAGACGCTCCTGTTCGCTGAGTAATCTGACCCCAGTGCCCGAAGAACATGCTCAGAATTGGATGGTCTTTGTCTTGGGGACAGCGTCCTTAGGGCCAGCGATTCTATAAGGGCCCACCTGCCCCCAGATCAGGACCCCTCTGCCACAGCTCGGCTTCCCCTCCTGCTGGGCACCACTCCTCTGTGCGAAGCAGCAAAGATGAAGCGGTTTCATTCCAGAGCCTCTGGGATGCAGCACTTGGCTGAGACACGACGTCCCCAGCCCTTTCCCATCAGAACATGAGTCTGGACTGTTCCGCAGACTGGCTGTTGTCAACAAAAGCTTCTGAGAGCCCGTCTCCAAGGTAATGGAAATGATGCATGACGGCCAAGAAAAATCATGGCAAGGCATTGAAGGATGCCGGGTCAGAAGAGCAGGGCAGCGGGGATGTTCGGCGGGGCAGCCGCTGTGGAAACAGTTCAGTGGTTCCTCAAACGTTAAAAAGGCCCGGCCAGTGTGGCTCAGTGGTTGAGCGTTGACCTATGAACCAGGAGGTCACGGTTTCGATTCCCACTCAGGGCACGTGCCCGGCTTGTGGGCTCCATCCCCAGGAGGGGGCGTGCAGGAGGCAGCCGATCCATGATTCTCTCTCATCATTGATATTTCTATCCCTCTCTCCCTCTCCCTGCCTCTATATGGTCCAGCAATTCCACTCCTAGGTATACACCCCAAAGAACTGAAAATGGATCTTCAAACAAAAACGTGTACAGCGCCCTGGCCGGTTTGGCTCAGTGGACAGAGTGTCGGCCTGTAGACTGAAGGGTCCCAGGTTCGATTCCAGTCAAGGGCATGTACCTTGGTTGCGGCACATCCCCAGTGGGGGGTGTGCAGGAGGCAGCTGATCGATGTTTCTCTCTCATCGATGTTTCTACTCTCTATCCCTCTCCCTTCCTCTCTGTAAAAAATCAATAAAATATATATATTTTTAAAACAAACAAACAAACAACGTGTACAGCCATGTTTATAGCAGCATCACTCCCAATAGCCAAAAGGTAGAGACAACCTAAATGTCCACCACAGGCGAACGGATAAACAACATGCGGTCCATCCATACAACAGAATATTCTCCAGCAATAAAAAGGAATGCACATGCTAACACAGGGGTGAACCTTAAACACATCATGGTGAGTGAAAGAAGCCAACACAAAAGGCCACATACATGGAATCTGGAAAGGCCCACGATATGAAATAGGCAAATCCCTGGAGACAGAAAGCTGAGTCACTGTCCGGGGCTGGGGGTAGGAGTGGTGTCTCTTTCTGGGGTGATAAGAGGTGATGGTTGCCAAGACAGGGGTGATGGTTGCCCGGCACCGTGCATGTCCTCAATGCCACTGAAGTGCACACTTTAAAGTAAGTTGAACGGTGAACTTGATGTTGTGTGTACTTTACCACAATTAAAAGGAAAAAGGCAGGGCGTGGCTGCCTGGGGAGGCGGGTGGAAAACCAGAGTAAGGCTTTCCCAGTGGCGGGGGACCTGGGGAGGCCAGCGGCAGTGGGGCCGATGGATTCTCCCGCCGCCCCGCACCCCTGCCCCGTCTCCGTTAACGTCCTGCCGATTCACTCTCCCCGCAGGCCATCTCCCCGCAAGGGTCCGGGCCGCTAACGTGATGTCCATCAAGAACACAGATGGAGCCTGACAACGGCAGCCGGACAGCTGCCCTCTGATTACAGCAGAGATTGCAAAAGGGTTTAGATCAGTGGTCGGCAAACCGCGGCTCGCGAGCCGCATGTGGCTCGCGAGCCGCGGTTTGCCGCTCTGTTGACTAATGAGTTTGCCGACCACTGGACTAGACTAAATGTTACCGTGTAGTTGGAAGCTGTGAGGATTAGGCAATTGTGGCATACTGTGTGCAAAGAGGTAAAGGGTAGTATATGACAGTGGTCGGCAAACTCATTAGTCAACAGAGCGGCTCGCGAGCCGCGGTTTGCCGACCACTGGTTTAGATGAACGATTTTTCAATTAATGGCGCCTGGAGCTGCTTCCTGAGAAACCCCACTTGGAAAATCCGAAGGAGGGAAATGGTGCTCCCGGCCCACACAGCAGGCTGTGACCTTCTTAGCATGAAGAGCAGCTGCTTGCCGAGTGCCAAGATTTATGGGGTGGACGCATCACAGAAAGAGACCTGACTAGTCTCCAGAGCCAGGCACAAAGAAGCGGGTGGCCCCCCCCCTCACCTCCACCCGTGGCAGTGGCAGCAAGATCAAGTTCCTGGCGTGATAGGGGCTGTGGTACCAGCCATGGCCTCTAGTGGTCAGACTAGAGCTGTGATGGAAGCCCAGAGCATAATTCTCTAGCTCAGTGTGAGCGCCCAATCGTGCTGCTTGAAGCAAGGTTAGCTTCGGTTGTCTACCATGAAGAACGCTGCTCCATTGCTTCTGGTAATGGGTTCCAACAGACTTCCTCCAACCAAAGAGTGGTCACATGACCCAGAGCGAACCAATCATGCTGTCCCATTTCTCCAGCTACAGTGATTGGTCATGTGACTCTAGAAGAGCCAATCAAAATCCTTCCCTGGGATGTTTTCACTGTTGCCTCTGGGTGATGGGACTCATGGGTGATAAATGGGGGTGGGGGGGCTGCCAGCAGCCCTGTTCCCACCTCCAGGGAGGAGGCCATCTGCAGGAGGAGAACATGATTCCAGCAGAGCTAAGAAGCGGAGAGGAAGAGAGAGAAAGCCAGGTGCCCGTTGAGTCCCTGCTCCACACCCCCCCCCCCGACTTTCTGTGGTGTAATTACATTAGGTGCTAATTTCTCTTTTCCTGCCAAGGCTCTCTTGGGTTGGGTTTCCACCTTCTATAACAGAAGTCCTAAATACTGAGGGTGGAGACATGTGACTTCACTCAGGAAATAGCTTCATGAGCCTTTAGCTTGACATGGCAACTGGCTTATGCTGAAAAGGAGCAAACCCCCTGAGCATTGAGACCCCAATGGCAGAGCAGGTCAGTGTGCGTCCGTCAGCAGACATTCACTGAGCATCCTCCCGCCCGCCCGGGCACTGTCACCGTGGGAAGTGATCTGGCCTCCGGCAAGCCCTCGGTAATGGCTAGGTTATTGTCTGGGCTCTCATCTCCTTCCCACTTACAGCCCAAGGGGCTGGGGAGGGAGGGACCGGAGAAGTCAAGTTCAGGATTTGGATTAGGTTGTTTCCCCCTTTCCCCAAATACCTTCAATTCAGGCCCCACCCCAGGGGTTCCTCCGAGCTCTGTGAACTTGAACTGAGAGGAAATAAGTGTTTTGATTATAACCAGAAAAGTGTGCTCTTGGAGGAAGCGATGCACTTTCAACAGAGCTCTTTCCTCCTAAGGAGTTCCCTGAGCTCTGGCTTCTACCGTCCCTGCCAAGTCTCCCTGCTGCGGGGGGAACACCGTTCTGCACCTTCTAGGCCTGGAAAGAGAGAAATCTACTCCCCAAGCTCCTGTAGGGTGTCCCCCAAATTAATGCATTGAACCTGACAGCGTGGCCTCTGTCCGACCTTCGGGCCCAGCTGGGCAAGAAGTCACGGCCAAAGGGCACACCGTGGGGCTCTAAGACATCACAGCCAAGTCAGTCTTCACTCCTGGGCACTCTGGCGTATTGGCAAGGCGGGGGGTGCCACCCTACAGCTCCCCGCCCAGCTCCTAGCAGTCCCTTGCAATGCGCCTCCCTCGAAAGCCTCACCTCACATTCCCCCTCCAGGTCTCTTTTCCTCTCCTCACTGCCGCTCTCCCCGCCCTTCCCTGTCGATTCTTTTCTCTTTCCAATAGCATGAGAGCCCATGAAACATGTTCAGTAAGTTCTGGGTATGTGTGTGTTCGGATGTACATCGGTGGTGTCTGACACCCAACCACTAACCATGAACTCCCCTCAGGGAGCAGGGGGACTGGTGAGATTCAAACCCACGCGTGTCTGCCTCCCGAGACCGTGCAATGAGCGACACCAAGGCAGCCGTGAGGACTCAGCCTCCTGGTGACCAAGCCATCTTGTCCTTCATAAGCAGCATTTTGTCCCATGCTTTTTTTTTTTTTTTTTTTTTAAATTGATTTTTTACAGAGAGGAAGGGAGAGGGATAGAGAGTTAGAAACATCGATGAGAGAGAAACATTGATCAGCTGCCTCCTGCACACCCCCTACTGGGGATGTGACCGCAACCAAGGTACATGCCCTTGACCAGAATCGAACCCGGGACCCTTGAGTCTGCAGGCCGACGCTCAACCACTGAGCCACACCGGTTAGGGCTTTGTCCCGTGCTTAACCAACACCTACACGGCGGTGACTTGGCTTCTCTCGGTCGTTGGTAGAATTAGGAGATAGTCAGTCAACCACTGGTACCCAACTGACATTTATAGAACATTCCACCCGGCAATGTCAGAATGCACAGGCTTTTCGACTGCAAGTGAGACAGTCACCAAGAGAGGCCGTACCTGGGTCACAGGGAACCTTAACTAATTTAAAAGAATTAAAGCATACCAAGTGGCAGTGAACTAGAAATCAGTAAGGAAAATAAAGGGGCAATGTATCAACATATTTGGGGTGAAGGTAAAGTGGTGCTTGGGGAGAGTTTATATTAAATGCTCATGTTAGAAAAGAAGGAAGGTCTCACCCTAACTGGTTTGGCTCAGTGGATAGAGCGTTGGCCTGTGGACTGAAGGGTCTCAGGTTTGATTCCGGTCAAGAGCATGTACCTTGGTTGAGGGCACATCCCCAGTGGGGAGTGTGCAGGAGGCAGCTGATCGATGTTTCTCTCTCATCGATGTTTCTAACTCTCTATCCCTCTCCCTTCCTCTCTGTAAAAAATCAATAAAATAACATTAAAAAAAAAAAAAAAGAAACTAGAAAAATCCTGCCAGCATGGCTTAGCAGTCGACCTATGAACCAGGAGGTCATGGTTTGATTCCCAGTCAGGGCACATGCCCAAGTGGTGGGCTCAATCCCCAGTGTGGGGTGTGCAGGAAGCGTCAATCAATCATTCTCTCTCATCATTGATTTTTTTTTCTCCCTCTCCCTTTCCCTTCCCTTTATATATATATAAACCAGAAAAAGAAGATCAAAGTAAGGCTAAACCATATGGAAGAAAATAATTAAAACTGATGAAGTTGAAATCAGAAAAACTGCAGAGAAAAACAATGAAACCAAAGCTCGGTCCTTTGAAAAGATCAGTAAAATGAATAAACTTCTAGCAAGACTTGCAAAGCAAAAAAGGGGAGAGAAATTAGCCATAGCAGGGATGGAAAGGGGATCGTTACAGACCACACGGACAATAAAGGGATGAGAAGGGAATAGTCAGAAAACTCTGTGCACGTAAACCCAATCATTTGGATGGAATGGACAAATTCCTCAACAGCTACCAAGTCCCCAAGGTGAAATAGATAACCGGACTCGTCCTATAGAGCAAAGACATGGAATCTGTGGTTTTAAAACGTTCCAAAAAGGAAGACTCCTTGGCCTAGATCACTTACTGGTGAACTATACTAAATATTTGAAGGGGGACAACATTCTACCTGATAAAAGAAAAGGGAACACTTTACACTCATTTTATGAGACCAGCATTCATGACGCTGATACCCAAACCAGATAAACACATACAATCAAAGACAACCACAGCCCTGGCCAGTGTCGCCCAGCGGTTGAGCATCACCCCATGCGCCAAAAGATTGCTGGCTGATTCCCAGTCAGGGCACATGCCCAGGTTGGGGGCTCCATCCCCAAGAGGGGGCATGCAGGAGGCAGCTGACACATGTTCATTTGGGCCGTCAGAATCCTCAAAAACTAAAGTGGGTCTCGCCTCGCCTCTGGGGCAACCAGCATCCCGGTGACTGCAGTAGGACCCGCCCTCCGTGGGGCAACAACGGTACCAGCGTGACTCTTCCCTGCCCTTCCTCGCACTCCGAACAACGGTATTTTACTCTTCGTCACATTTGTTAGTTCTAAGATGTGCTTGTGCGGGGCGGGGGGGGGGGGGGGGAGGGGGGGAAAGGGCTCTGTTTCTAGGGCAGGCGTCTGAAGAGATCACGGGAGTTCTGGTCTCCCTGTCCCAAGGCTGCTGGCAAGGTCCTGTGTCCAATGTCAGGCCAGGCTGCCAGCACCCACACTGTGGTTTCCCCGGGGGAAAGCCAGCTGGCCTAGTCTCCTGGGGCCTCGCACCTTATCCAGGGCCAACACCCCCCTGCCCCGCCCCCCACCTCTAGGTCTTTAGTCATTCAGCAAAATAATGCCCTCCCCAGGAGTCCTTACCACTGGGACCCTCCGCCCCTGAGCCCTGGAGGAGGGCAGAGGGGAAGGAGAGGAGATGGGAAGGTGTGAGTGAGGAGAGGTGATGCGGGGAGCGCGCCACTGCACACGTTTTTACTATAGCGCTTTGGCAACCACGGAGACTTTAGAGGGAACATTTGTAGGTTTAAATGATCGTTTAAAATGACCCAGTGGATCCCTCAGTGTGTTAGTTAGAGTATAAATTTGGCTGTTTTTAAGCCCGGCCGGTGTGGCTCAGTGGTTGAGCCTCGACCTATGAACCAGGAGGTCAGGGTTCGATTCCCGGTCAGGGCACATGCCCGGGTTGTGGGCTCAATCCCCAGTGGGGGGTGTGCAGGAGGCAGCCGATTAAGGATTCTCTCTCATCATGGATGTTTCTCTCTCTCTCTCTCTCTCCCTTTCCCTCTCTGAAATCAATAAAAATATATATATTAAAGATAATAATAATAAATTTGGCTGTTTTTGCACAGAGACCCCGGCTGGCTCAGTCACGTTAGAGGTGTGTGTCTCTCCCTCCTAACGGTTCCAGTGTAAATGGTCCAGGGCTGGTGGTGGGTCCAGGTGTCAGGACTGAGGCTACAGAAGGGCCTGTTTTGTGGTCCTTGGCCCCTCCAGCGGGAAGGGGTAGGAGGAAGGGAAGTGGTGCTCATCGCTCTCACCCCATTGGTCAGAACTGAGTCACGCGGCCATGCTCAGCTACAAGGGAGGCTGGGAAATGTAGTCCTTTGTAACATGCTGCCCTGTGAGCAGCTAAAAATGGGGAAAGAGATGTGGTCAGAGACAGTCCCTCTGTGAGCTCACTTTTCCTAAATTCGGGCGGCCTTCAAAGCCCCCTTTCATGCCACCCTGAGGCTCTTCCGGACCAGGGACCCTGGAGGATATACAGTTTCTGTTCCTGGATGTGACCTGGGCACTGTCTCGGGGGCAGGGCAGGGCAGGGCAGGCTGCAGGGGGCCCAGCCAGGAAGACAGCAGCGCAGAGGTCCACGTGGCGTTCCCCACTCTCCCCTTTTCCTTCTGTGTGCGGTGGTGCCCCAAGCCGAGCTCTGGGGGGTAACGTTTAGGGAGACACTTTCTAGCATGCAGATGTGACTTTAGGGTTTGGGGGACAGAGTGAAAGGCCCACAGTGAGGAGAAATGGAGCCACCTGGGGGTTCACCCATGCTGTCATACCCAGGGAACGGAGGCCAGCAAAGGGGTGGCTGCGTATGAGTTGGGGTCTGGGCCTTCCCTGGGCCTCACCTCGCAGTAAGCCACCCAGGGCAGACTGGGCAGGGGCAGTTGAGTGCAGACTGATGTAGAGCAAGAGATTATGATGTCCTGTGCCCACAGGGGCGCTGGACCTTGTCCCCTAGACGCCTCCCCAGGCTGTCCGGAAAAGACTGAGTCACCTTCAGCGACAGCAAGCACCCACTGTGGGCTGGCCTGATGCTGGGCCATTGCTCCAGCATCCCTCGCACCGGCTCCTCGAGCCAGATCTGGGTCTTCCCAGAGAGAGGTGTCCCGAAAACTCATTCAGTTTCACCACATCGGCAGAACGGAGGTGTGTGTGCGTGTGAATTACCTCCAGCCTCCACCTCAGGGACAGTCCCTCAGTATTTGAAATGCCCTGATCAGGAATCTCTCTCCAGAAGGGGGTCCCATTAGCATGGTAAACATAGATGGTTATTAAAAGCCACACCAGCGTTTGTTCGTTAGCAAAAGGATGTTAGAGGTCCTGGCTCCCCTCCCCCACTCCTTGGACGGGACAGGGCCAGGTGGATGACTGTGCTGGTCCCTGTTTGCTAGTAAATGTTTGGACATTTGGCTGAATAAGACCTGCTTCTGTTGTAATATTCCATCCGGAGGCAAGGTTGTTGTGGGGGCCATGGAGGCGCGGCCGGCCTCTAATTGGGGGTGCCACATTTCTATGTGGGAACACGTGCCCAGTGTCGGGTGGTGGAGCCTGGCTGGGAACCAGGTCTGAGTCTGAACCTGCACCCCTAACCACTGCCCTCCCCCACTGCCTCTGATTCGCTTCCGTGTGTCTCAACCCTGCCGGAGCGAGGCAGGAAGCGGGGCGCCCGGCGTGGCCATGGAGGCCGTGCTTGCACCCCCTTTTCTGTGGCTGCTTCAGCGCCGACTGGAAGTTTTGCTGGGCCCAGCAGCTCTGTCTGAGGTGGCGTTGGTCTGACAATCCCTTTCACAAAATCAACTCCGAATCGCAATTTATTTTTCCGGGGGGAGGGGGAGAGGGGGGCTCATGCTAACCTGGCTGCTTGACCCACCAGCCTCTACGTCACGCGTCTCTCAAGAGCGATGGCATATATCTCACCGGCAGGTATGCACCTGCGGCCACACTGCCCGTTATTGTTCTCTGAACTGATGTGTCCTCAGCGGGACCGTGCCTCCTCTGACCCCCTCTCCGCAGGCCCCAGGCGTGTTGAGCAAACACGTGGTTACTTGCCTGGAGGGGAAAGAGGAAACCCCACCAAGATCCCAGGGGCCAGGTTGAGGGGGACCCTGCCAGAGGCAGCCACGTGGCTGCCAATCTTGGGGTGCCTTTCTGAGAGTCCCCACAGGAGCTGCTCATCTACCCACCTCCCCTCCCAACACCTCTCCACACGTGAGCGACAGATCTCTGGGTCCTCAGTGTCCACACATCGTGGTGGGGGCGGGGGGGCACATCCAAGGGAATGAGGGATTAGCCGGAGGCGGGCGAATGAAGGCAGAACTCCCCTTTAGGACCCAGCCGGATGTCCCATAGTGCAAAGAGCCCCCCCGTTCTCAAAGTGTGGCCCCCCAGATCGGCAGCACCAGCCACGAGCGGTGAGCGTGAGCGGTGAGGCCGGCAATCTGCGTTAACAAGCCCCGGGGTGACGCGGACACCCACCGTCTGAGAGCCACTGGCCCAGGCCAGTTCTTTCACACATTCGCAAACCTTTAGAAAGCCCTTCAGAGACTCCGAACAGATGCCACAGGCTGGAACGGAGGTGCTGGGGGCGACGCGGGGCTGGAGGCCCCCCTGCTCCGCTCGGCCTCCGGAAGCACTCCGCCGCGTGCCTGGCTGGCCATTCTGCGCATGGTTCCCCCTCGCACAGCACGTCCCCGGGGGAAAGACACCCCAAGGGAGAGAAAGGGTGTCGCGGGAGGAAGAAGAGACCTAAAATGAAACCAAAAGGAACACAAACAGACGAAGCAACAGGTCCACACAGGGAGGCGAGCACATCAGGAAGCGTGTTTAATTGGCGTGACATGGACGACATACAGAGAAGCACGAGGAGGCCTGGCGAGCCCCGTGGCGCCTGCCCCCTCCCGAGACACAGCCAGCAGAGTCAGACAGGACCGCACCCAGAAAGAGGCCGGGGGGCTGGGGGGGGGGGTGAACAGAAAGAAAACACTGCAGCGGGGGGTGGGGGGGCACTGCCTTGTTTGTGTTTGGGGTACGAGTGGCCCCAATTCCTTTCCTAAGCTTAGGCTCCTGTGGGGGTGCCAGGACAGCCCTGCACTGGCCACGCACCTCGGCTCGGTGCTGGGATGGCACTCGGTTCCCCTCCCACCACGCCCCCGAGGTGGGCTGTGCCGACACTCGCACCTCCACCTGAGGGATGGAGAAACCGAGTCCCCCTGGACCGAAATGCCTTGCTCAGAGTCCGGGGCAGGTCGCTCTCCAGCAAAGACCTGGGGGAAATGACCTTGGACAGCCCGGGCGGGGCGGGGCGGGGCGGCTGCAGTCTGCGTCTGTCCCAGTCCTCAGGAGGAGACAGAGCCTGGGCCCAGATGCCAAGACAGAGATGGGACCAGCTGTTTATTCAACAAAAGCCTTTTATTCATTCAAAAATCGACCATTGGGTTTATTCTGCAGATATTTTAAAAAAAAGGGGGGGGCAGGGGAGGCGTCTCATCACAGTGCCCTTATGCTAACTAACTCATCCCTGGGGGACACCTAGCAGAGGGGCATCTGGGAAACACACCGTCAATAATGTGGGGCTGGAGGCCAGGGCTGAGGGGAGGTCACAGCCCCTGACTCGCCTCCCCACCACCGGCAGCCTCCCACCCTCCCACCCTCCCATCACCTGTTTAGCCAGTTGGGGGCCCCCACATGCCTTTGCAGCTCGCCACCACCAGGGGGCGCTCCCACATTCCCTTCTTGGATCCCTTAGATGTGGAAGCCGGGGTGGCACGCGCGTGAGGCTTTCTCCAGGGAGAGGCTGCCTCTGCCCAGGAAACTCGAGCCCCCCAATCTCTCCCTCCCCCAACCCCTCCACACACACATACAGACAAGAGACAGAGTCCCGGAAAGCGCAGGTGTGTCTGCCGTCTACGGAGCTGGCTGTCAAACAAAAGGGAAGAGAGGGACATCTCACCCTGAAGGTTGCCTGGTTAAACACGGGAAACCCATGGCCTTCTCCTAAGTACCACCCACACAAAGGGGGCACAGAGGCTGCGAGGAAGAGCTGGACCCTGCTCCTGGGCCCCGGGAGCGAGGGTGGCAGAGGGACCAGCTTCCGGCTGGTCTGGGGTCCCGGGGAGCAGCATCTCACGGGGTCCCAGGGCTGGGCCTCGGGTGGAAAAGGGACAGAGGCCACGGGCTGCTCTGGGTTCCAAGGTGCCACAGCCAGAGGCCTGGTGAGCGAAGGGGACAGAACTGTCCCTGCCTGGCAACCTTGGACACCAATGCCAGTGTCTGGCACACTGCCGGGAAGAAGGGGGCCCTCTAGGGGGGCCTCTGGCAGTCTGGGCTGTCTCGGGGCAGGTACCCAAGGTGCGCCCTGAAGCCTGGGCCCAGGGTACCACTCGCTCAGGCCAAAAGGCATATCCATGGCTCCAGACCAAAGGCCAACCACCTCCCTGGACGGTGGAGGAAGGTCCCACACACAGATGCTCTACAGATGCCTGGCAATCGGCCTCAGCCCGAGGGGTCCACATGCTGAATCCCAGAGAGCGTGCAGCCACAGTCCCTTTCCCGGGATGCCTCCGGGTCAGGCTGTGCTACAGCCTCCTTCCCGCTGGGCCGGAGAAGCAACCGAGGCTCCGGCAGAGGCCAGAGAGCAATCTGACCTGGGAGGGGCCCACTCTCTCTTCCTCTCCAGCCCCCAGGGGCCAAGTTCATCTCCTGCCCTGGGGTCCCAGGTCAGGGCCAGGCAAGGGGACTGCGGATTGGGAGGCGGGTCCTGGGCCTCCTGGGCCAGTGGCCGGAGCAGCAAGGTGACCACAGGGGCCTCGGAGAGCCCGGCCTTCAAAGTCACCTGTGAAAATGGCACTGCTGCTCGCGTCCCCGCGGGGTCTGGGGGCTGACCGTGGAGGCAGCGTGCGGCCAACGGGCCTGCGTGTGTGAGAAGGGCAGGTTCCGGGGTCGGCTGAGCCCCTCTCAAAGGGCGTCCCCTGGGGAGGGTCTGAGGCTTAATGAGCAGCAGCCCGGCCTCCCGGGAAGTGCCACGTGGAGACCGAGGACAATTCCAAGTGGGGGCGCAGGCCCGGCTCTGCTGCTCTAGGGCTGGGCTGAGCAGGCAGGTGGCGGGCGGCTGGCTTTGCAAAGCAGCAGCGGGAACTCAACTCAGGTCCCAAACAGGCCGGGAGCTGCTCCTCACCCCACCCCTCCTCCGGGCGAGGACCAGCTCTGGGGCAGAAAGACAGCTCAGGAGTCATCGGAGCGCGCACACCACACCAGGCTGCCAGGCCCCGAGATCTGTGCCGAGACAGAAGAGAGCCGCAGCCGCCCCCGTGTCTGCTGGGGCTGGCGCCTTTAGCCACACGCCAGCGCATCAGCACGCGCAGCAAACTCCCACTTGGAATCACACCGTGTCAGCATGGAGGGACCTTCCACATCACTCAGCCAGGCCTCGGGGCTCTGCTGGGGGCGGCTGGGACAGGACAGGGCCGGGGTGGCCTACATTCTCAGAGCCGGAGCCAGCCTCGCGCTCCTGGCCTCCGTCCAAGGTCGTCTGACTTCCCTGGTGGCAGTTCTGGGGCCGCCCTACCAGGGGCAGACGGACCTAAAACTCTTCCTATGAGCGCAGGTGGGCACAGCCCTGAGGAGCAGCCACCACCCGAACGGGGTGACCTGCACCCTTCTCTTCCCTCCGGTCCAGCGTCGGGCCAGGCGACGGGCAGGTAGGAGAGCAGAGAGGAGAGACTGCCCACCTGGAGGGAGGACGAGCCCCCACTTCTGCTCACCTGTGTGCAAAGGCCCCCCACGTCCTCAGTCTTCCCCCCTGTAGCCACCCCTGGGACAAGCCGTCCACTCTCCTCGCTGTTACAGACACCAAAGCAAGAGCCGAGAAACCGAAAGATGCCCCCTGTTCGTCCTCAGAAAGATGCTGAGGACCCAGGGCGGACACAGGACCGGCGGAGTGCGGACGGGAGCAGAGAAAAGGGGTTCCAGGAGGAGGCATTCGGGGAGGGAACAGTGCGGTAGTCAGTTAAGAAGCCCGCCTTCCCCCTCTCCAAACATCAAGCACAGGATCTGAAAAAAAAACAAAGTTTTTGGCGTCTCGGCCGCTGCTGGCAGGTGGGCGAGGGCTGCACATGTAAACGGGGGGGGGGGGGGGGGGGCCCCGCATCCCTGGGAGCTTCGGACGCAGAGGCAGCAGCAACAGTCAACAACCAATAAATAACAGGGTAGTTATATACGATATAAAAAGCAACCTCACTTTCCCCACGAGAAGCACAGCACGCCGTCACAGAAAGTCATCATCGTCTGATCAATCCTCCCGGCCACGCGGGTGGTTGGCTGCCCGAGGGCGGGGCGGCAAATAACGGGCATCACACAGCCCCTGACACGCGGGCCCACCCGGGGCCAGGCCGGTGGTGGGGGGGGGGCCCTCCGTGGCCTCCCTGGTGGCCAACGGACGAGGCAGAGTTCTCCAAGGTCCCCAAGGCCTTCTCCCCATCTGTCAGTCTGAATCTTCTAGAACAGAAGGTAGGTGTGTGTTTTTTTGTGTTTTTTTTTCCTTTTTCAACGTCTGTTTGAAATAAAAAACAAAAGCAGGCGCGCGGGAGAGCAGGGGACGGAGCGCTGCCTGGGAAGCAGCTGCGTCCTGGGCTTCGCAGACGGCCGGAGGCTTTGCCGCTCCTGTCGTTTTCCGGACAAGCAGAGGTTGTGGGCGATTGGAGCCGGTGCTGGCTTCAGGCGGCGGTGGGTGCAGCAGGCGGGGGGAGAGGGGAGCTGGGGGTGGGGAGAGCCGGGCCTCACTGTTCAGGGGCAGCCCCGTGGAGAACGGCTGGGTGGACACAGGAGGGCGGTGTCGGGGCCGGGGCTGAGGCGGCTCATGGCACGGAGGAGGCAAGTGGTTCCCAGGCGTCTGGAAGACACAAGGAGGGAGGCGGGTTCAGAGCGGCTGCAGGGCGTGCAGGGCGGGCGGCAGAGTCAGCAGGAGGGTCTGCGTGGAGTCAGAAGGCCTAGCAACGCGCACACCCCCTGACCCACCCATTGGGGGGCGCTTCCCATTTACTCTTCAGAAGTAAATGTTTCCTACAGTATCATCTGTAACAGCAAGATTGGGAGGGAGGGAGGGAGGGAGGGAAGGTGGGAGGGAGGGAGGGAGGGAAGGAGGGAGGGAGGGAGGGAGGGAGGGAGGGAGGGAGGGAAGGTGGGAGGGAGGGAGGGAGGGAGGGAGGGAGGGAGGGAGGGGAGGTGGGAGGGAAGGGAAGGAGGGAGGGAGGGAGGGAGGGAGGGAGGGAGCGAGCCCAGTGTCCACACTCATGGCAGTGGCTGGATAGGGAGGACGTAGCCATAGGATGAGCCAGTGTGAGACCATTAAGAACAAGGTGTGGATGGCTGAGAAGCACATGAGAAGGTGAGAATCAGTGACGGGGAAACGCAAATTGAAACCACGAGACACATCACGTCGCACCCACTAGGATGACAAAAAAAAATTAATTAAAAAAAAAAACAGAAAAGAAGCAGTGCTGGCAAGGGTGTGGAGAAATTAGAACCCTTGTCCATTGCTGCTGGGAATATAAAAGGCGCAGTTCTGTGGAACAGTTCGGTGCTTCCTCCGAAAGTTAAACCTGGAGTTCCCACTGGACCCAGCAATTCCGCCCCTAGGCGTCTGCCCCCCCAAAATTGGCACATAGAGACTCAAATAAGTCCATGCCCCCCACAGTGTTCACAGCAGCATCGTGCACAATGGCCAACAGGAGGAAACAGCCCAGGTGTCCATCAGGGGGTGACGGATAAAACGTGGTCCGTCCACACAGGGGACTCGCCCTCAGCCAGGGAAAGGAATGAAGAACGGACGAGAGGGTCCGTGTGACGTCAGGAGGCCTAGCAACGTGGAGGAACCTCGGAAAAAACCATGCTGAGTGACAGGGGCCAGACACCACAGCCCACATGATCGGGGAGTCCGTTGATATAAAATTTCCCCGCTAGGCAGAAATATGCACAGACAGCCGATGAGTGAGGGCCAAGGGCTTGGTGGCGGTGGGGTGGGGAGAGAGCGCAACGGGGAGGCATTATTTTGGAGTGACGCAAATATTTTAGGACGAGATAGAAGGGGTGGTTGCACAACACTGTGACTGTACTTTATGCCACTGAATTGTTCACTTTAAAATGGTTAATCTGATGTCATGTGAATTTTACCTCAATCAATTTAAAAAAAAAAAAAAAGGCAGCCTGGGGAACAGCCTGTTACTGACGGTGCCACCCACGCATCCTTCCCATCACCTGCTCCACATCCGTGTTGCATCGCACGTCCCTGCCCCCCGCCTGGGACAGGTGTCAGTGTCTGACTCAAAGGGGCCCCTCTCCTGATGGGTGTGAGAGGATCTGAAACGTGGTCGGAGCCAGGCAGGAGCTGTGTGCGGGGAGGGGGGGGGGCCGGGCGAGTCAGAAGGCCCCACGGGGCCAGGGTTTGGGCGACCATTGGGGGCAGGGGCAACGGAAGACAGAGGACAGGAGCAGCCACCCCAAGGTCAGCACGGAAGGAGGGAGGGAGAGTTACGAGGGAGGTCACCATTGGTCAGCACGGAAGGCTGTTAGAAATCCAACTTGGAAAACTGGTCAAGAGAGAGAATCAAGCATCTACCCCGCCTTTCCTGTTCAAGCCTAGGACTTGGGGTAACCAAATAGTGACTACAGGGGAGCCTGCAGCTCGCATGAGGCAGGGGCGGCAGTGGGACGGCACCGTTTTGCACCACCTGTGAATAAAGGAATGTATGCATGAACGAAAGGTGCTGACAGCGCCAGCCATCACATCTGCCTCGTGGTCACACACAACCCCACCCGTGGGGTGTTCTCCCCGAAGTGGGTGGGTCACACCGATGCGCAGCAAGCCTGCAGGTCTAACCGCCCCTTTCCAGGGAGAACAGGGAGCAGAAGGTGGTGTTAACACCACCACGGGGCGCAACCAGCAAACCCCACACCGTGGGACCTCTGTAGAATGTGTATCTGGACCCATAGCTCAAGAAGAAGAAAAAAAGGAAGAGGAAAATTTATAGATCAAAATACACTTAAGAGACCTATCAGCCAATTGCAACTTGTGGCCTTTGCTCAGATTCTGATCCCAATAAACAAAGTGAAAAAAACAAACTGGGGCGGTAACAAGAAACTGGAATACCCACTGAAGATCGGGGAACGTGAGGAATTAATTAATCTTGAATTTGGGGTATTATGGGTTTTTTTAAAGAGTCGTTCTTTGGAACACATTTTGAAATTATTTATGCATGAAACAATATGATGTCTTGAATTTGCTTCAAAATACCCAGTGAGGGGGTGTGTGTGGGAGGGTAGGGATGGCACAGGATCAGCTGGGAGTTGGTGACTCTGAAGCTGGCTGCTGGGTACACGGTGTTACACCATTCTCTCTACCACTGGGCGTGAATGCTTCCATCATAGAAAACTTCCTTAATCCACCCCCCCCCAAATTCCCAACAACCGAAGGTCCCACACCACGGGACTGGTTAAATTAAGGCCCCGCTCTCTGGTGGAATACTATGCAGCTACGAAAAAGGCTGGTCTCAAGCAGCATTTGCTGATGTAGAACACTCAGTACTACAGTGAATTCCAGAACAGTGACTTATCCAGGAATTAGGGGACGTCAGGAGACGGAGAAGGCAAATCAATCACACAAATGATAGAATGCAAAGTGGATGCGATGACTATTGGGCAGGCTCGGGAAAAGCCTCGGGGAGGAGGCGGGCGGTGGGGAAGAGCCGGAGGAAACTGGATCCGGTCACTCGGAAAAGCCCATCACGGAAATAACGTTACACCTTCTTGGTCGACGTGTTGCTGGTGAGGATACAACACGTGTTCACACAAACCGTGTGAGGGAAGCCCGTGGGCACAACGGGATGTGAACGTCAAGCCAACGAGGGTGAAACATTTAAAAAGTCTCTTTTCTTGGCGCTGTCTCCAAAAGAAAAAAAAAAAACAAGTGTTTTCTATAAATTGTTCATTTAAAAAAAAAACACACAAAAAAACCTGAACAACATATGGTTCTGAACTCATTGTTGCTGCGAGCAATATATACACACACATTTTCACAGAAAGCTGTGAGAAAACAACAAAGAGTGTGATTAAATAAATTGATGACACCATCTGACTTCTTCCTGGGGGGACAGGATAGGCAGAGTGTTCGCACATCTTCGTGAGTTCGGTTAAGTGTCTACCCCCCATGCTGTACACCTGAGCCTAACAGCCAGCACGCGCACACGCACACGCACGTAGCATGTGTACGAGTGTTCATGGCTGGACAGGACCTCGGGGTCATCCACTCCCTCCCCCGCCAACACGGGGACTACCCGGGAAGGCCGAGCAGACGTAGGAGAGGACGAGAAAGAAGCCAGGAGGACAGTCGTCTGCCGTAGCAGAGGCCTCTGGCTGATCTGAAGGCCCTGCCTCAGAGGCGGCCCCCCGCACGCTGTGCCCGCACTGCGAAGACCCCACGTTGGGCAGGTACTTCTCTGCCAGCCCTCGGCGTCCTGTGGCTGGGATTCCTCCCTCCCCCCACCCCAGGCCCTGAGTCCCCCGTGACTCACCCCAGCTCTGGGCGTGGACTATACCAGCCCGTCGTAGAGGGACAGCGCCTGCACGATGGAGGGGTCGGCCTTGGACCCCTCCTGGAACTCCTGCAGCGTCAGCTTCCCGTCGGCGTTCTGCAAGCAGAGAGGCAGCGGCTTAGCGGGGAGGGACAGCCCGCCTCCTAGGACAGGCGCTGGCCTGGCCCTGGCCCAGGGCGGGTCCCCAGAGAGGTCCCCAGGCGAGGTCAGGAGGAGGCAGGGCAGCTCGCCAGGTGAGAAGAGTCAGGCGTCAGACCGGTGCTTCCTGGCCGGCCGCCCTGAGCCCAGCGCTCTGGGTCCGTTTCCTCATCTGGGGATGAGACGGCTGCATGGCCCCCGCAGGGCAGTGAGCTTGAACTGGAGGCGCCCTGAGCTCCACAGTTACCGGATCGCTGCTGTAAATTCCCTACACGGTGGCTAACCCCCAAGGGTGGGGCCTAAGGCATTTCTCCAGGTCACTCGTGGAGGGGCATAGCGGTCCCTGGAGCGCCTCCCGGGGGAGCTCACGCACAGGGCCTTAGCGGGTGTCTGGGGAGGGGTGGTCTTGGCCGGTATCCCTTCCCTGGAGCGTCTCTCCGGGAGACCCGAGAGCATGGCCGCTTGCCTGCCATGTACCTGCACATGCTAAGTGCACGGGCTGATCTCATGGGATCCCCGCGCCCGCCCCAAGAAGAGGCGCTGCTCTGACCCCCATTTTACTGTGAGGAAACTGAGGCTCGGTCACCTCCCCAGAGTCCCCTGGCTGGTAACGGGGGAAGCCAGAATGAACACCCTGTCGGACTCCAGGGCGGGTTTGGTTTCCCCGAAAGAGGGAAGTCTGACCTGGAGATTTAAGGGCCTTAGCACTGACTTCCACTGGCCCACCTGTGACATGGGCTCTCCCTGCACCCCACTCTGCACACACGTTTTTTGTTTTGTTTTTAAATATATTTTATTGATTTTTCACAGAGAGGAAGGAAGAGGAACAGATAGTCAGAAACATCGATGAGAGAGAAACATCGATCAGCTGCCTCTTGCACACCTCCCACTGGGGATGTGCCCGCAACCAAGTTACATGCCCTTGACCGGAATCGAACCTGGGACCTTTCAGTCCACAGGCTGACGCTCTATCCACTGAGCCAAACCGGTTTTGGCTCTGCACACACGTTTTGATTATTATCAAGAGAGCAGCGGAGTCCGAGCCTGCATGTCCTGACCCCACTCTGCTGCGGGCTAACCTCTCCCCTTTTAAAAAAAAAAAAAATGTTTTTATTTATTTTAGAGAGGAAGGGAGAGGGATAGAGAGAGAGAGAAACATCGATGAGAGAGAAACATCAATTGGCTGCCGCTTGCACGCCCCCTACTGGGGATTGAGCCAGCAACCTGGGCTTGTGCCCTGACCAGGAATCGAACCAGGGACCTCTTGGTTCATGGGTCGACGCTCAACCACTGAGCCACACTGGCCAGGCTCATCAGCCTTTCTAAATGAGGGAAGCAAGGCCTCAGGCTCAGAGCTTCCAGGCCAGCGCCTGTCTCCAGCGGGCAGCGTACACAATGAGCCCAAGGTCCCTGTAACTAATACGCTTTCCCTGCAGGCAAGCAACACTGGGCTTCCCGACCACCCTGACATCAGACCCCCATTTAAAGCAACGTTATTCAGGTTCAGAGGAAGTTTGACGTCAAGGGTTCCTATCCACCTGGGGCCCGTGGACAGAATCCAGCAGGGCCGTGAGCTCAGGTGGAAAAGATGAGGTTGTTCTGTTCACCATCCTCTCCCTGAAATGCAGCTTTTTCTCCTAGGATGAACCCGGGTGACGGTCCCCATCAGAAGCAGCGCGGTACCTGGGACCTTGCCAACTGTGGAGATCACGGGAAGGTCAGAACACGTCACGGCTGCTCCAGGCAGCGCATACGTGTATCATTGCTTCAAAAATATGGGGTGGCTGGGCCCAACGCGATAGCTCATCATTAATGTGTTCATAAAGAGGCTCCTAGAATATTACATCCCCGGTTCTTCTTAACACAGGGTGACAGCTGTATTCCAGAAGAATCCGCTTCCTTGGTGATCCTATGCACTTATTCCATGGCCACAGACTTCTCCAGAATGCCAAAAGGTCGGTGGCACCAACAGAAACGGTTGAGAATCTTGGTTTATGGAAGAAAAACTATCCGGCAAACTTACTTAAAACAGATGCTTTGCCCTGACCAGTTTGGCGCGGTGGATAGAGCATCAGCCTGCGGACTGAAGGGTCCCGGGTTCGATTCCGGTCAAGGGCATGTACCTTGGTTGCAGGCACATCCCCAGTAGGGAGTGAGCAGGAGGCAGCTGATCGATGTTTCTCTCTCATTGATGTTTCTAACTCTCTATCCCTCTCCCCTCCTCTCTGTAAAAAAATCAATAAAATATAAAAAAAAAAACAAAACACAAAAAACAGATGCTTGATGGGAATGGCTGCCCACCAGACCGCTGGCCACCTCACCAGGCCGTGCCACCTGCCTGAGCCAGCACCTGGGGACCCAGGCCTGGCCCCCAGCTCTCCACCCCCCTCCCCAGTCAGCCGGCTTCCCCACGGCCTCACCTTGTCCATCATGGCGAAGATCCGGTCCACTCTCTTCTCGGGGGTGTTCTCCTCCTCGGGGAGCTCCACGGTGTTCCCCTGCCGGGGACAGACAAGCTGGGGGCGGGGCTCCCGCGCTCCGGGCTTTGGCGTTGGGCCAAACATTTGCCCCGCAGACCGGGGCTGCTTCCAGGTGAGGACCGCCTCTCCCTCTCACGCCCAAGGCCCCCACCCTCTCCGCCATTCTGCTGGAACATCCCAGCCTCCACCTTTCTCCCAGGAAGGAGAAGTGCAGAGTGACCCCAGGCAGTGGCCCTCACCTGGCCAACGCACCCCCACCCCCCGCCAGAGAGCGGCCCCACCGGGGTGGTCAATTGGCTGCCCCCCAGTCTCCTACCCGCAGCACCCTGAGCTCTCACCACCATCTGGTAAATGGCGTCCACAATGTCCAGCATCTCGGTCCTGGTGATGTAGCCGTCGTTATCCAGGTCGTAGAGCTTGAAGGCCCCTGCAACCAACCAGCCGGGCGGGTCGCCTGGGCCCAGCGCGGGGGCGGCTCTGCGCCCGCCTCCTGCCCTCTGCCCCTCAGCACGCGATGGGGACCCACAGCCATGACTCACCCAGTCAACGAATTCTTACATCAGGACCAGCAGGCAGACGCGGGTGCATACACACACACACACACACACCCCATTTCAACTGGGACTAGGAAGAAAGAAACTGGGAGTAAAAAGGAGGGGGCCTTGGCCAGTGGGAGGCCTCAGGGGCTGAAGCTGGGAGGAAGGACTGGCCCAGGAGACGTCCTGATGGCCCCCCTCTGTCCCCCGCACCCCTCAGCCTCTCCCATTCCAGTTACGCAGAGTCCCTGCTACTCTGCGGCCAACTCAGAAAATAAAACAATACGCCCAGCCCAGGGGACAAGGAGCTTTTGCACGAATAAAATCCTCTTTTAGTCCTGACCAGTTTGGCTCAGTGGATAGAGCGCTGGCCTGCGGACTGAAGGGTCCCAGGTTCGATCCGGTCAAGGGCATGCACCTTGATTGCGGGCACATCCCCAGCAGGAGGTGTGCAGGAGGCAGCTGATCGATGTTTCTCTCTCATCAATGTTTCTAGCTCTCTATCCCTCTCCCTTCCTCTCTGTAAAAAATCAATAAAATATATTTTTTAAAAAGTCCAAAGTTTTAAAAAATAAAATAAATAAATAAAATAAAATAAAATCCTCTTTTATTCTTTCTGTTGCTGTTAATCCTCACCTGAGGATGTTTTTTCCATTGACTTTTAGAGAGAGTGGGAGAGAGGGAGGGAGGGATTGGAGAGAGAGAGGAAGACATCGATGGGAGAGATGTTCCCCTCGGCTTAGAACCTGCAACCCAGGTGCGTGCCCTTGACCGGGAACGGAACCCGCAACCCTTTGGTGAGCAGGCCGATGCTCTAACCACTGAACTACCGGCCGGGGCAATCCTCTTTTATCCTCCAAAAAAGAAGAGAAAGAAACTGCAGGGTTTTCTCGCTGCTGAGACAATGCAATGCCAACGTCTTAGTGAGCAGTGAGCTCTGGCCGGGCTGTTTCCATCTTCTCAACAGCTTCCCTTCCATCACCCCCGTGCCAGCGTGGGCCCGCACGTCTGCCCTCTGCATCCTCTCGTCTCCCTCTCCTCGGCAGTCCCCTGCCTGGAGCCCTCCTCCCTGCTTCCTACCAGCCAGCTCCCTCCCTGCCCAGCTCGGCTCTGACTCACCACAGGGTCAGTTCCCCTCCTGCCAGCTCTCACCTCCCTCTTCCTGTCTCGGTTTTATGAGATTTTAAAAAAATCACATTTCCATGCTAGACTGAGCGTGAGAGCAGGTGCCCGTCTATCTGACCCCCCTTCTCCCTCTCCCCGGGTTCCTGGCCTCCTGCCCAGCACGGACACGTGGCCCTGTTTGGTCAATATCCGCTGGGTGAACGAGTACATATGGGAATGAAGGAGGACAGTCATCAGAACAGCAGGCTCCTACGAGGTGGGCCCGGCACTTGAAGTGGGTCTTTAACTCCAGGCTGCAGTGGCCGCGTCCATGTCTGCACCTGCCTGAATGTCCCCTTCGCTCCTGCCCCATCCGTCCACCCGCCTAAGTGAGCCACGTTGCTCCCACACGGCCACCTCCTGGACCCTCCTCGGACCTGAAACGGCTGCACGTCTGGACCACTCTCTCAGCTGGGACAGGTGGCCTGGGCCCGTTCTCTGGCCTCGCCTGGCCGGGGACCGCCCAGAGGCTGCCCAGCGGAGCCCGAGGCATAGACTTACACCGCAGCTTCTCATCCAGGGTCCCCCTCGAGGTCACCGACAGCGCCTGGATGAACTCGGAGAACTCGATCCGCCCATCCTGGCAGGAGAGAGAGGGGCAGGTGGCCTCGGTCAGTCGGGCCACCTGGTCAGGCCAGACCGTGGGCAGGTGGTGGGGAGCGGCAGCAGGCACCCGAGAGCGTGGCAGACAGACACCACACGGAGAGGGCAGCAGGGAAGGAATGAGGGACAGAACCGGGAAGGGGGAGGGGAGGGAGTCGGATTAGAAATGGGACAGGTCGGGCGGGAGGGGCAAGAGGAAGGGGTGAGGCCACAGGGAAGACCACACACACACAGGCACCATCTCTGGGCGCGAGCCGCCTGGAGATACCCTCCCCCTGGGCCTAGAACCACGGGCTGGGGGCTCTGGAAGAGGATGGGGCTCTAGGCCAGTGGTCGGCAAACTCATTAGTCATCAGAGCGGCAAACCGCGGCTCGCGTGCCGCAGTTTGCCGACCACTGCTCTAGGCTGTGCAATCCTGCCTATTTGTTTTGCAGATGGGGAAACTGAGGCCCGGAGCTCCCCCAGGGTCAAGCAGTGTGACTGTCAGCCTGGAGTCACCTGGGGCGGAAGCCAGGCCTCACGGAACAGAGTGCCCAAGAGTGGGAGCGTGGGAACAAGTCACAGTAAACCCTCCGTGAGCACCAGGGAGCCAGAGACGTGCTGGCATGGGGCAGAGTCCGGAGGACGGCGGACGCCCCAACCAGGGATCCGCCAGCTGCCGGCGGCCACCGCCAGGAGGGGACACGCGACATCGCAGATAAGCCTTAAACGGTGGTGCTCGGTGAAAGACTCCACACTGTCTGATTCTCAGACCTCAGTTTCCTCATCGGCAAATGAGAGGACTCATATGACACGCCTGTGGGCTGTGAGCTTTCACATGAAGGGCTGTACATGTTCAGTAAACGTCTGGGCCGATGATAACGCCTGTTATTGCCCTTGGAGGCAATTGCATTTGGTGCTGGTAAGGAAAAGATCAAGGTATACATGTGCATGCATGCATGTACACATACATGTGTGCACATGGTATAGATATGCACACACATTATCTCTGTGTGGTGCCTGTGTATGCTTGTGGGTGCATGTGCACAATGAACGTATGCATGTGTGGGTGTGCATGCACTCGTTTGTATGTGTATATGTGTGCTTTTGAGTGTGCACACGTGTTGTTTCTTCTCCCGGAGGGAACACTGGGGGAGAGGGTGGGTGTGGAACCGCTGCGGGAACCCCAGCGCTGAGCAGCAGCTGAGGGGGAGGGGACTCCACCGGAGCAGGCCCCGCCATGCCCAGCTCACCTTGTTTTCGTCAAAGACGTTGAACACAAACGTGGCGAACTTGGTGGGGTCTCCAAACGGGAAGAATTGCTTGTAGATCTTCTGGAAGCCCGCTGAGTCCAGCTGCCCGCTGGGGCAGTCCTTGATGAAGCCCTTGTACCTGAGTGACAGACCGTGAAGGAGGGTCAGGGACACCAACATCGCCACCTGCCAGGAGCGCCTGCCCTCAAGGCCGTGGTCCCTGTCCAAAGAGGCCCACACACGGGGGTCCTGGGCGCAGGCCTGCCGCCACAGGCACGGCTCTCCCGCTCGGCCTCTCCCTAGCTGTGTGACCTGAGGCGGGTGACTGACCCTCTCTGAGCCTCGTTTGTACAAGGGCTGAGAGTCACATGAGAAGTCACCCAGACGGTGTGAGCAGAGCAGCTGGCCACTCAACCCTGCTCCCCACAGGGGGCTGAAACAAAACCCACCACAACATCCCCAAAGCCACACTCCTGCCCAAAGCAGTTCTGCCCTCCCCCCCCCCCTTTCTCCACGGAGCCCCTCCTCCCCCAGTGCTGGCAGAGTTGGTGGGCAGAGCCACCATATGGGGCCGGCAGCTGGCTCCTCCCACATGCCTGCACCCCAATACACACACATAGACCCTGCTCCCAGTCTGTTCCCAAAGACCGTGTAACAGACGCGGAGCAGGGTGAGCTTGGAGGGAGCCTGGTTTGATCCAGGTGGCCTTGTCCACTGTGTATCCCAGGGCCCAGCACAGAACCCTCCAGACACCCGGCTGACGGCAGCGTGGCTGTGCAGCCCACATCCCGGCTCCGCCATGTGCTGTGCAACCTCGGGCAAGTGCCCTCAGCTCTCCGAGCCTCTGTCTCCTCATCCTTAAAGAGGCCCAGTCCTCACACCCGTTCTGTCGGGATCGAGATGGTGCATGCAGCTCACTTGGCATGAAGAAGCGTCACCAGCAGGATCTTCGGGATTACGCCCTGCGGTGCCGTCCGTGCCTCTGAGGAGGATCCCGGCACAAAGGGGAGCCAGAGAGCGGGATCGCCATTACCGGCCACAGCTCTCACCTCCCTGGGTAATGCTGGGCGGGGACCTGGGCCAACCTCCGTCTCCTAGAATAATGCCCTAACGGCCCTGGCAGCTAGGTACGACGATGAGGCCCATTGCGTGGATGAGAAAACTGAGGCTCACAGAGGGCAGGTTTGAGTCCCCACATCCCGGACTGGAGCCAAGGTGGGGATTGAGGTGGAGAGCCCAGATCAGGAGTCCTCAAACTTTTTAAACAGGGGGCCAGTGCACTGTCCCTCAGACCATGGGAGGGCCGGACTATAGTTTAAAAAAAACAACTATGAACAAATTCCTATGTGCGCTGCGGGCCCGGGACGCGTCGGCTGCTAAGCAGGACAGGCAGCGGCACCCGGCGGGCCGGATACATGTCCTCGGCGGGCCGCATGTGGCCCGCGGGCCGTAGTTTGAGGACGTCTGGCCCAGATGCTCAGAGACTAGATCACTGAAGACCATCCCGACTTGTGCGGGGTTCCTCCCGCCTCTCTCACGAGCCAGGAGAGGATTCTGGGAGTGTTGTGCTTGAAGTCGCTGGTGGGGCCGTGACCGGGGTCCAGGGATAGAGGACGCCGTGGAGAAGCCAGGGCTCCGACCCCTTAGAGAGCATCCAGGGGCCTGGGATGGGCGCTGGTCACGCAGGACCCGGGGCATGCGAGGCCCTGAAGCGGGGAGCCTCGGGGAGGGCGCCTACATGAAGGAGGTCCGATGTCTTGCTAACGGCAGCTGTTGCTGTAGGGTGAGGGGTGAGGGGTGCTGGGGTGAGAGAGAGGCTGGGAGGAGAGGGGTGGGACATGCCCAGATGTGCGCACAGGGCCAGGACACACAGCGGGGAGAGCTTTTCGGGGCCACGACCTGATCCATGACCCCAGGCCTCCAGGCCTCCAGGCCAGGACGGTCCCTGGGCAGGCGGAGGGGCATGCCTGCCATCAGGACTTAGTTGCCAGAAACCAATCATTGTCCCACTCATAGAAAGATGTGGACAGGAAACTGGGAAGGCTGGTCAACAACCTTAAATGTTTTAATCACTCACTGTTGTTGAAACATGTTAGCTGAAGCAGCCTCCACCTCTGTTTGTTTTATGTAAATTAGTTATTGGAATTTCCTGCCTAAAGGTTATGGGCGTATCCCACAGTCTCAATAAAAGGGATTGCAAGGCCAGAGCAAGGGGTAGTCCTTCCACTAGAGGTGGGCTCCCGCCTGGCCCCCAATATTCCCAAATTAATACTTTTCCAAGTCTCTTTTCATTTGTGTGCGGCCTTCTCCAGAACCCGAACCCTGAACCGGAACCCTGAACCACGCGGGACATGAAAGGGGTTCCCACACTTAGTGATCCAAGAGGGGGCACACTCCGCCGTCACCACGCGGCCCTGGGTGCGGAGTAGGGGCCACCCTTCCCCTGGGCTCCCAGAGCTCATTTCTGCAGCCATGTATGTCGCTGAGTATTTCTAAAAGCATTTAAAACAATAAAGAGAAAACAAAAGGCTCCATCGGAGCCTCCTGGATGGTCCCTGAGGGGGGGGGGGGGGGAGGGCGGCGCCTCACAGGCCCCCCTGTCTCTCGCCTCCGGGGAAGGGAAGCTGTTTGCTCAGGGCCTCAGCCGCAGCCATAGCAGCGGAGCCGTCAGCACTGTGAGCAGCTGTGGTAGAGCTGGCAGGGGTGTCCCTAGGGCATTAATGGGGGCTGGGGGGCTGGCGGGCCCAGGGAGGTGGCCCCAGTGGGGAGTCTGCAGGGGCCTTCTGGTTATCCCCGCAGAGGCTGTCACTGTCACTGTGGGCCCCAGGCCCCTCCGGTGACAATAGCTGGGCCCGGGGCACTGCCCATTAGGGGTTGCCCCAGCCTCTTTTTTGCCAACTGGCCGCCTATTTCATACTCAGACACACTTTCTAGAACTTGCCATGCCATGCCCAGCCTCCAGACCTTTGTACCTGCAAGTCATTATGCCTGCAAAGCACATCTTCCTCCTCTTAATCAGGCTAATCCACTCACCCACCAAGTCCCAGCTTAGATGCCGCTTCCTCCAGGAAGTCCTCCCTGGCCACCCAGTGGCTCCTCCACTCCCTTGTATGTGCCTAGCACAGTATAGACCACACCTCCAGACTGGTCCCCCACCTGAATGGGAGCTCCCTGACACAGGGGTGCTCCAAAGCCTGGGATGGGGCCTGACATTTAATGGGGCTTAGTAAATGTCCAATGAGATCAATGGAAAGAAAGCAAGAAAGCAAGCAAGAAAGAACACACACACTGCCAGGGTCCCTGGACAGAACCGAGAGCTCCCCACAGTTGATTAGAGAACTACGGATGTGCTCCCCACCTCCATGGATTGATAGGGAGCTGGGGCCCAGAGAGGGAGAGAGACTGGCCCAAGGTCACACAGCAAGTCAGCAGCAGATCAGGGCTCAGACCCAGGGCTGCCTCCCAGGCTCCCACCTCGCCTGCCCCTCTGGGAACTGGGCTGCACCACCCCGGTGTCAACACACAGGCAAAGCGCACTCTACCCCAACATTGCATAACCCCCTGTTCATCATCAGAAGGCGGGGGGCACCATGTCTCGCTGTCCCAGACACCCCAGTGTCCCCGGGCCCCAAATCCACCCTGCACGTCGTCACAGCTCTGAGGACAGCATTTCATGCCGCTCGAGGTCCAATCCTGAGGGGCGGCCCATCCCCCACTGGCTGGCTGAGTCGGGACACCCCACACAGGCACCCCACCCCCCACTGTGGGTACCCGAGGGAGCTGCTGCCTCATAATAAAGTTCATGCCCAGAAATTTCTTCCCCACCTGGGCCCAGGCCTCAGGTTCCAACAGGCCCGGTCTCCTCCCTCTCTTCTGCGCGCCTGCTCCCTTCCCCCCCCCCCCACCCCTGGCTCTCCCGCCCCAGACTTGGAGCCGCCAGGAAGCCTGCTGCTCTACCTGGTGCTCAGAAGACCTGGTCCTGCCCCGTCCTGTCTCGCTGCAAGAGGGACCATGAGCAAACCCCTTCCCCACAACGACCCTTGACCTCCCTCCGGTATACTAGGTGGTGTAGCCTAGACCAGGGTCCCCCCACCCAGCACCGCTGACGTTTGGGCCTGGATGGTGGGGGCCTGTCCTGCGTGTTGTGGGGTGTCAGCAGCATTAGATGCCAGGAGCACCCCTCCCCCAAGTTATGACAACCAAGAGTCCCTAGACCAGGGGTCCCCAAACTTTTTAAACAGGGGGCCAGTTCACTGTCCCTCAGACCGTGGGAGGGCCGGACTATAGTTTAAAAAAAACAAACTATGAACAAATTCCTATGCGTACTGCGGGCCAGGGACACGTCGGCTGCTAAGCAGGACAGGCAGCGGCACCCGGCGGGCCGGATACATGTCCTCGGCGGGCCGCATGTGGCCCGCGGGCCGTAGTTTGAGGACCCCTGCCTAGACATTGCCAAAGGTCCCCAGGCAGCAGAACCACAAACTAGCTGGTCTCTGGGGACCCCCACAGGCTTGGGGGTGTCTACCGCAAGTGACTGCCTTTGCCGTGGTCTGTGATTCTGATAACAGCCTCCATCAGGCACCGACTGAGAGCGGGGCTCAGGCCTATGTGCTTGCCAGGCCCAATTCCACCAAACTGTCCCCAAGGCCAGCAGGCGAGGACCACTGTGCCTATTGCACAGATGGGAAAACTGAGGCCGAGGACAGTTAAGTCCCCTCGTGGCCCAGGGCCTTCACACGGCATTTCCTCTGCTCGGCCCACTCTTTCCCTCCTCCTTGCCGGCTGACTCCTGCTTCCCCGTCATTTCTGGCTCCAGTGCATCCCCCTCAGAGAAGCCCAGGGTGGAGATGAGACAAGAGAACCCCAGAACGGACAGCTGCATTCTCACGCGTCTTGGAAAGGGAAAGGGAAAAGGAAATCTGCTTTTCTCAAAAATACGAAGGCCACTGACGAAGCACCCCCAGCTGAACGCCGGGCTTCCTCCCCGGGGCCTCCCACGGCCTTCTGTTCCCACTGCGCCAGCCGGTGTCCCCCAGGGGACTCCAGGCACTTCGTGTCCCTCCGTCCCTGCTGCCCCCAGAGCCCAGCACGGGCTTGGCACATCGTAGGTGCTCAGCAAAGATTTACTGGACAAACCACCCAACAAACAAATGATGGAGTGAATGAACGAATGAACAAACACTCGCCAGGACACCCGGGTCCAATTCCGGCTCAGCTCCTCACTCTCCGGGGGCCCTGAGGAGGCCCCAGCGCTGCCACGGCCTCCGTTCCCCATAGGCCCGGCCTGCCAGGACTTTCCGGAACTCACCGCCCTGTCCCCACAGAACACTGTTCGCGGGGACCCATCCTGCACCGAGCCCTCCCTGCCCTCTGTGCCAGTCGCCCCCCCCCTGCCGAGGGTTCTGCCTTGCAGCTGTGCTCTCGGCAGCGCGAACGGTGGGAACGAAGTAGATGGACGGGTACGTGAGAAAGCCGAACCCCAGCTGCAATCAGCCACACGCAGCTGGGACTGCCGCATCCCGCCCCTGGGACCGCTGTCTTCTCTCTTCAAACAACTCCCTTCCCCGGCGTGCCCCCCAGCGCTGCCTGGAGCCCTGACGTCAGAGGGCCCTGGCGGAGGGTTCCAAACACATCCAGGTGGTGATGCCTCCTCCTTTCTCCTCTCCCACCCCCACCCCCTGCCTGTGGCTTTGTGGGGTTTCCCAGAGCAAGAGCCAGCAGGTCTGAGCCCTCACAGCCTGGAGGAGGCGTGAGCTGGACCCAGACTCCACACACACACACACACACACACACACACACACACGCACGCACACACACAGCAGTGTGACCTGGGCACGTGTCTCCGCCCCTCTGAGCCTCAGTTTGTTCATCTGTAAAATGGGGCTTCCCCTAGACCGGGGGTGAGGATCATCTGGCCCGGGGCCTCTGTTAGGCCTGCGAAATCCTCTGGACTGGCCCTGCCAAGGCACTAGGGCGAGTTAATGAAAGGTTTGACCAAATATAGCGGGCTCATTTTTAAGTTGATCATTTTGCATGGCCCGTGAATGCTGTTGTAAACATCCGAATGGCCCTTGGCAGGAGAAAGGTCCCCACCCCTGCTGACTTTCCTGGCCGCGTTGATTTCAGTATTAGCACAGTGCCCGGCCCCCAGGGGGCGCCCGAGGCTGTGCACAGGGAGGATGGCCCAGGAGGATGGACGGATGGCCCAGGAGGACGGCCCTGCTGGGGTGGCTGCAGGATTCCTCCTGCTCCAGCCACTATTTCTGTGACAGTACTGCAGGTTATTTGGCTACTATAAAGGTGATAATAGCATTATATAAACACTGCAAAACATACAATATAGGAGGAAAAAACTACTAAATGCCGGCATAAAAAAGACGATCCTGTCTCGTGCTGGAGACACAGGCCCGGTGGTCAGCGCTGACCGCTCAGAGGAGGTGACATGGGAGTGGAGATGCCAAGGTCTGGGGGCAGAGGGAACAGCAGGTGGCAGCTCTGAGGCAGGAACGAGCTCAGCGTGGGTGCGGATGCCATTGTGGCTGGTGCCTGGTGAGCAGGGGAGAGGGTGCAGGCCTAGAACCGGGGAGCCCTGAGGGCCAGAGGAAGGCACGGGTTCAACTCTCTCCCAGCCCTGAAGGCACCACCATAACGAACCAAAGGACAGTGACTTGAGGTCCATGGAACTTCCTGGCCAATAAAAGATCCTTTCTTTTCCATATAAGCTCTTTAGAGAGAGTTCCCCTGCGGCAGGACTGGGTGTCACGAGGCCTAGGGTGCCAGCTTTACTGAGGGAGCCTCGACACCGGCTCCCGACAGGCCCCCCTCAAACACGCCAGGCCTGTCCCCCCACCGAGCCCCTGCCCTGGCTGCTCCCCGTGCCCGGAGCACTCGCGCCCATGGCCGAGTCCTCGTCCGGGATGTAGCTCACGTATTAGCTTGATGAACGAACGAAAGTCCCTCCACCGGTCTGGGCCTCAGTTTCCCCACCTGCATGGTGAGGAGGGACCCTCCATCTCAGGACTGCTCCTGGGTGGCACGGATGAGGGGATCCGTATTGTCGTGGTTGTTTTAGCAACGCCAACCGACAGGAGATGACTAGGCTCTGCTCCAAACATGTCCGATAAATTAGCTCATTTATTCCTCACAATATTCCGTTAAAGTGTGACTATTTTTTTAAAAATATATTTTATTGATTTTTTACAGAGAGGAAGGGAGAGGGATAGAGAGTTAGAAACATTGATGAGAGAGAAACATCGATCAGCTGCCTCCTGCACACCCCCTACTGGGGATGTGCCCGCAACCAAGGTACATGCTCCCGACCGGAATCGAACCTGGGACCCTTCAGTCCGCAGGCTGACGCTCTATCCACTGAGCCAAACCAGCTGGGGCATAAAGTGTGACTATTATTCCCCTCCCTTTTCAGGTGGGGAAACTGAGGCACTGAGAAATCCAATAACTTGTCCAAGGCCATTCAGCCAGGATGTGGGGGCTCAGGGCCGAGACTCTGGAGCCCAGCTGGCCACTTTGCTCCCCGCCTCTCCTGGGGGAGGCCCAGGTGTGAGCAGAGGAGGACGCAGGGGGCTCAGAGGGGCCCTACACCTGCCACTCAGAGGCCTCATCTAGGAAATGCCATGATGGGATGGTGGCTGTGAGGATGAAAGGAACAAGGACGCATCTCTAGCCTCAGCTCCCCATCTGAACAGTGGAGGGAAGACCGTTGGCCATGTCTGTCTTCTCTTGGGCACCGTGCCGGGACCTGTACAGGAAATGTCTCCCCAACGCATCACCCTTCCTGTCAGTCACACGGGGAAACTGAGGCTCGGGAGGTGGATCGTTCAAGGTCCCTGGGATAGGAAAACACAGCCGGGCTCTAGCGTCCATTCCTAAACCACCAAACTGCACTAGAAGGTTTGCACACTCAGCGAGCTAACCTCCCTGCTCTCCTCACCATGCCCCCAACTCGGGCTTACCCTGTCTGCTCCACAGCCCACAGTGACTGAAAACCTGCCGCCCTCCTGTGCCCGGCCCAGGCAGGCATCACTAATCCACGACAGAGCTCATTAACCGCTCACTGCCATCCTTTCCGCTTGCCCCATGACATACAGCCGCAGCAAGGCGACGCTGCAGGCAGCCACTACCGACGGATGAGAGCTGCCGTCCAAGAGGAAACTGTTGGCCACCCTTGACCCCATCTAATCAATCCCTTTGCAGAAGAGACTTCTCAAGGCGACAGGATGCTCTGGCCACAAGGCTGGGCCTGGGACCCTGAATCCTCACTTGTCTCTGGTCCCAACCTCTCTTCTTGGCGAGCAGGGCCTGCCTTAGCCCTTCATGGCCCGGTGGTCCTCAGAGATGTCACACAAGGCCAGGAGTCACCAACACCCATCCCCACGCCACCCAGCTGTTTTGGGTCTATGTCAGTCTGCCGTGGGCAGAGGCTGCCTGGACGGGTTTGTGGGTGAGCCGCTCCCAGAGGCCCCTCCACGTGCCCCCCAATCCCGGGCAACGGGACTGCTGTCCCACCAGCACAAAGCGGACACCCCCACCCCCACAGCATTTGGGGGAAGAGCAGCTACTCACCACTGCTGGACTTCCTTCTCGGTGACTGCAAGAGAAAGCAGAGAAGGAGCCTGTTAGTTCAGGGAGGTGTCCCAGGGGACGGGCGGATGCTGGGAGCCCCCTTCCTGCCCCCCCCACCCCGCCCCGCCCCATGGTCTGTCTGCCCATGTCGGGGCACCGCTGGCTCTGACCAAGGACATGCCCCATGAATAGACGCAGTCAGGAGCTCTGTGTCTGACCACACAGCAGGGGACAGCACTGGCCCAGTCCCTCCTGGGCTGCTGGCAGGACGGCCCGGAACAGCCTCTTAGGCGCAGGGATGGCTTCTCCCTGCCCTCCTGGGGTGCCGTGCCCCCCGGTGAGCATTAACATACATTCTTCCCACCGGGTGGACATTTAATACACATTCTTCCCACCGGGTGGACATTTGATACACATTCTTCCCATCTCTCAGTCCTGGGGACAGCACAGTCAGAGAAGATGCTGGCTTCTCCAGACGCTTGGCTGCCCCGCCTGCTTCGGGGGGCAACAGAGAGGCTGAGCGCCCCCTCAGCCCAGCAGCGCCCAGCACCTGCCCCCGTGGCCTGTCCCTGCTGCCCCCCGCCAGAGTCAGCCCCCAGTCCTTCCACAAGCAACATGAGGACGGCGCCGTGAACCAAACGCTGCAACGAGCCAAGTAAAGTGGCTGAACCTCCCGCCAGACCCCAACAGTCATTCCTGACGGAACCGTGAAACAAAAGAATTGTTTGTTCTGAAAAGTACCGAATCGGTTCAAGTTGGAACCAAACCAATGTTCCCTGTAAAATCACCGAATGAGACGATCTAACCACTTTCTGCGGGGCTGACCTCTGGAGAGCAGCGCCAGCCCGTGCCTCGGCCTCCTCGTTTGAAACGTGGGAAGAATAGCGACAGTGCCTGCCCCAGGAGCTGTCCCGAGACGTCAATCAAAACGGGTGTGACCGCCCCGGAATCCCGGCAGAGGGCTGGGGAATGTGCCCCATACAGGCTTGTGGAATGAATATGTGAGTGAATGAATTAATGAATGTGTGAATGATTGTATGAGTGAACAAATGAATGAATGCATGAATGAATGTTTGAGTAAGTGAGCACATGAGTGAATGAATGAATGTATAAATGAGCAAATGAATACATGAACTAATGAATGACTGCATGGACAAACAAATGGACAGGAAGGAGGTGTTAGGTGGAGGTCAGGTGAGTAAAGAATCTGGAATCCTTCCCAGGGAAGGGGAAAAAGAGGCCCTGGGGGTGTCCCTGAACTGTGTGCACCGATCAGACCTGAGGCCACTTTTCAAAAACGGCTTAACGCAAGCTTCGAACAAGCGCCAAGGACCAAGTGCCCACTGCAAGCCCAGGCCTGTGCCAGGGTGCCCGGGCCTTTGTGCTTCGGCTCTGCAGCCTTGATAACAAAAGCTGGAATGAGGGAAAAGAGCATTACTCTGTCCTGGCTCCAAACAGGGACACTGAGGCACAACGGGGCCAGCACATGACGTGGTAAGGAGAGGGTCTGAACGGCCTGACCCACAGCCTGGAAGCTTCCCCTAGGCCCCTCCTCATCAGCACGCCCCTCCCACAAGCACAGTCAGAGCCGGAGGCCTGTCCACCAGCAGCCACGGATAATGGGAGAGTCGGGCAATGATGGGAGATGCTGGTGGCCTGGAATGGCAGACCTGGTTAAAAAAAAAAAAAAATCGCAATTTTCCAAGAAAGTGTTGGCAGAGGATAGGGGCTAGGAAGGGGGTCAGGCATTGGGGGGGAGGGGGCCAGAGAGGGAAGGTGCCCCTGTTCTAACAGGGGTGGACTGCCCAAACCTGCTGCCCTCACCTGGCAGTGAAGGGCAGCAGGGGCTGAGGGACTGAGGCCCAAAGAGACAGAAGAGACTCATCACAGCACAGCCAGGAGCCTAGGGGCCTGTTGGAGTCAGACGAGACCATCTGGGTTCAAATCCAGCTCCACAGCTTATGAGCTCTGTGTCCTTGGACAAAGTACTTCCCCTCTCTGAGCCTCAGTTCCCTCATCTGTAGAATGGGCTTACTGGAAAGAGAAAAATGCTTGGTGCCCTTCACCTGCACTAAAGGTATGATCCCATTTTCCTGATAAGGAGACTGAGGTTCAGATGGGTCACCCGCCAGGAAATGACAGGGCCAGGACTAGGCCTGCAGAGCCCAGCATGGATACCCAATTAAGTGTCCCCTCCCCCCACAACTTGAGTCAGCCAGTGATCTGTGTGACCTTGTGTGACCTTGGCATCATGTGGCATAAACAGCAGGAGCTGGGTGACAAGGGCTTGGGTGGTGCGGCCTCCCAGGGCCAGAGAAGGCTTCCCAGGAATCTCCCAGCTCACAAGTCCTCACCCTCCCTGACCACAGTCACCCAGCAGCCTTTCCTCAGGGCCTCTCAGCCTCCAGCCTCCCTTCTCCCCCAGGAAGCGGGGACACGGTTGGCATGGGGGCAGAGAGGGAAGGTGCCCCTGGTCTCACAGGGTGGGGACCTCCGTAGTTGAGGGATACACAGCTGCTCACTGCATGTTATTTCAATGTTTCTCTTGATTTTTCCAAATAAAAGGCAGGGGAGAAATGTTTGTTCTCATCAGCACACAACCCGTGTGCCCCCATCCCCAGCGCCAGAAGGGCCAGGGTCCTGTCCAGGGTGCTGACCCTGAGCAGCTCTGACCACCACGGGCACTGGGAAGGAAGAGCGGTCTAGGGGACAACGACGGGGTCCCTCGGCCTCCACCCTCCATCCAGACTCCCAGGCTCAGGCTCCCCAGCTAAGCCTCACCGCCCCCTCCCCCCAAGTCTGCACCCATGTGTGAAATTAACAAGGCAGCATTTGCCCCGGGCGGGTCCACGTTCAAGGCTCAGGGTTCAGGGAACAGGGCCGGGCAGAAATTTCGGCAGACCATCCCCAGTGCAGCCAGCGCCCACCCATGTCCCCTGACCACACCCAACCCTGCAACCCCTCCAGCTCCACGGACGATCCCACCTCCAGGCCTTGGTACCTGCTGCTCCCTCTGCACCCACGCGGCACCCAATCCCCGCTCGCTGTCCCTTTCCCAGGCAGCCCTCCTGACCCTATGGCCCCTCTGAAGCCCCTCACCTTGGGAACCACTGCTTTACAGAGAGTCTGTCTTCCCGTAGGCCCACAGCAGCGGGTCAGACAGGGCACTGCCTGGGGGGGAGGGGAGTGCGTGAGGTGGGGAGGGGACAGGGGTCCACAGGGCTGACTGTGGCCTTGGGTAACGACCCAAGGACAAACCACCTCTGTACCACAGGAGGGCGCGCACACAATGCCTGGCACCGAGTAGGTCCTCATAGAAGCACGTTTTGTCCTCATCTTCCCAGCTGGACGCTAAGCCCCCAGAGGCCGAGCCCCTCCCGGCATGTCCCAGCATCCCCCTCAGAGCCGGGCCAGCGTCCTGCCCGCGGGAGGCAGAGAGCAAACCCTTGCTGATCCCCCGTCACCAAGCCACCCGCCGGGCTCGGACCGCACCCTCAAACCCGCGCCTCACGACATGATCACCCTGGCCGTTACAACGGGCTCTGGCCCATTTCCAAAGCGAGCTGCCTTTCTCGGCGCACTCCTGCCCCGGCCCGGGGGTCCCACTCCTTAGGAAACCGGGATTTAAACCGGATGTGGGCCGTCCTCTGTGGATGGGCCCGCTCCACACGGCAGCACCGCTGGGAGGCTCTGGGTGGGCACCCTGTCTCGGCTATTTGTAGGCTGGGCGACTCTGAACAAGTTCCTTAACCTCTCTGAGCCTCAGGGTCGTCCTCTGATGGATGGGGTAGAAACGCCTACAGGCAGGGCAACGGGAGGGGCTCCGGAGGGGTGGATAGACAGCTCCCAGCCTGGAGCGGGCACAGAGCCCCGAGGAGCGAGGGCTGGGCATCCACCCACCCCCGCCCACTGACTTCCAGAGAACCAGGGCCTGCTGCCCGGCCCGCACCCCCAGTGCCCACCCCGGAGCCCCGGAGGCCCATCCCCGCTCCTCCTCCTCCTCCCCGCAGCCCGTCTGCCAGGAAGGAACACGGAGCCGTCCCTAGAGCCCAGGATTAACGTGAAGTCTGGTTTTGATTTCCCCAGAGCAAAACAGCTCTCTCCTGAGCGAAGCTTGGCTCAAACTCGGGGGGACAGACAGCAGGGCTGGCGCCCCCACAGAGGGACCCAGGGCAGACTTCCTGCCTCTTCAGCCACCCTCCTGTGGCCAAGCCAGACCGTGTTTCCATGTCTGGGGACAAAGGCTACATCCAGGGCCAAGTGTCGTCACGTGCCCCCCAAACCCTATCACAGCTCCAGGTCAGCAAGGGGGCTCGGGCCTGATTAACACACAGAGAGGAGGGGTCACTCACTCCCTCAGTCTGACGACCTCTGACCACGGACTGTCCCCCTTCCACAAGGGCTGGGCCCCTCGGACACTGCTCCCCAGGCTTCTTTGCTCAACCTCCCAATACCGGGGTCCTTGAGTCTCCTCACGTGCACCTGCACCCCTCCACCCCAGGCTCCTCTCAGATGGCCCAGGGTTCCCCAAACTCCACATGCACAAAGGGACGCCCTCCCCAGACCAGCCCTTCCCCTCCTGGGTCCCCCTCCTGTGAACACCCCTCTCCCTGCCCCACCCGACAGTCCCACCGGCCTGGCTGCCTGGAAAACACCCCCCTGTCCAGGGCACTGCCAGCCCCATCCTGACCACACCCCAGCCTCCCACCTCCATCTCCCCCTCCCACCTATTCCCCTCCCAGCAGCTGTCAGCACCCCTAGTTTAGTCATGTCCCTGCCCTTGTAGCAAAGCTGCTTCAGAAGGGAGGGGCCCTGTGGTGGGCCCCAATGCACCCTCCACCCCAAGCAGCCTGCCCCTCCCTCCATCCCAGGGACAGCTGCCTCCGCCCCGCCCTCTCCCGCCCCACCCCCTCCCACCCTGACGAGGGGCAGTTTCCTGTAGAGAAGGCGGCATAGCATGGTGGCCTCACAGGACCGGGGCTCCAGGGTCTGCCATTCCCTTGCTGCATGACCTGCCACTTCCCCTGCCTCAGTTTCCCTGTCTGTGAAAGGGGACATGGCTTGCCCACTCGCAGCGGGCATTGCCTGGCTGTGCTCGCTGGGAAGTGCCCCGCGCAGGAGGGGGGGAAGGACGAGAAGGAGAATCAGATGCCTGCGGTCCAGGTGCCACAGCTCCCCAGCCCCACATCACTCCCCACCCCCAGAGACGACAGACCCTCCTGTCACAGCCCCAGAGGCAGCTTCCAGAGGGCCCCCCGAAATGCACGGGTGCTTCTAGGAGGGGCGGGGGACTCCAGGCTTCCCACCTGGGCCAAGCCCTTCCCTCAGGATGGTAGACTCCAGGCACCCATTGGGAGGAACAAGATTTGGGGTGCACAGCCCTGCTCCTGCACCCCACATGCTGACCTGCAAGTCAAGGACCAGGAACCCCACCTGCCTGTGCACCCCCCGAGGGATGCTGTGGAAACCGGAGGGTGGGCCACGCCCTGGGGCAGGCCCCAGATGCACGAGTGTTGGGTGACCTTGGATGGGTGACCTTGGACGGTGGTGGCAGGCTCATCGGCAACATGGGAGTCCTCGGGCAGAGCTGCCAAGATCAGATACAACGCAGGCCGTGCACACGGGCCGCGAGATCACGGTCGCTGTTGTTGTGATTTTTTAAAATATATTTTTATTGATTTCAGAGAGGAAGGGAGAGGGAGAGAGAGAGAAACATCAATGATGAGAGAGAATCATTGATTGGCTGCCTCCTACACGCTCCCTACTGGGGATGGAGCCCACATCCGGGGCCTGTGCCCTGACTGAATCGAACTGTGACCTCCTGGTTCCTAGGTCAATGCTCCATCACTGAGCCACGCCGGCTGGGCTACTGTTGCTGTGATTATTATTCGACGCCTCTGTCGGGGTGGGAAGGAGAGAGACAGCCCTCCTGAGCCCCATTCCTGTTTTCCATAAATGCCCAGCTGGAGGGTAGCGGCCTGCGTTTCATCAGAAAGGAGACCTGGCCCCCTGCCTAAAACCTCCTGGGACTGCCGGGCACTGGGGCTGAGCACTCCCCTCCGGGCTCCAGGCCCCTTCTCCCCACGTGGGGGGGCAGCGGGTGGCCTCCTTAGCACTCACTGCCTCCACCACAGCAGCCCCTTCTCCCCACGTGGGGGGCAGCGGGCGGCCTCCTTAGCACTCACTGCCTCCACCACAGCAGCTCCTTCTCCCCACGTGGGGGGGCAGCGGGCGGCCTCCTTAGCACTCACTGCCTCCACCAAAGCAGCCGCAGGGAAGCGGGGCGGGTCCTGCCCGCTTGGCTCACCCTGCCCCGCTCTGTGCAGGTGGGACCCGAGGACCTCAGACTGCCACCCACAGGCCCATCCCCGGGAGACCTGGGAGGGGCCGCGTGGCTGCTGGCCCCGCCCCCAGCCCTTCGTGGGCTTCTGCCCCTCACAGAGCCCGGGGTCCCAGCTGGGGCCTGCCCGGCCAGCTGAGTCCCCCAGCTGCTGAGAGCGGCCCTTTGCCACCCTGAGCTCGGGCCTGGCCAAGCTGCCAGCCTCTCTCCCACGAGGCCTGTGCTGACGGGGACAGCGCACCCCTCGCTGAGCCCTGGTCTCCCCTCCACCCTGGGACTGCTGTTACAAGAGGAAGCAGGTCAGAAGCACTGGCCCAGCGTGACGTGTGCTGGACATGCAGTCCCGGGCCGTCGTGCTGACTGCAAGGAGGAGAATAACGTTCTGGGGCAGCAGGAGACGCGGCTGGGGGGGCGGGGGGGCCCTAAGATGGGGAAGTTCCTCAGACACTGTGAGAAACAAGTGTGAGAGGCAGCTCAGAGCCACTCAAATCCCAGTTCAACCCCAGCCCCAGACCGCCCCACGGCCGAACTGCATGCACCTGTGCTGAGAGGCAGGGTCCCCCCAGGCCACGTGGCTGAAGGAACTGGCCTTCGCAGAGCGGTCAAGGCATGCATCCGAGGTCGCATGGCCAGGGGTGGAGGAGAAGAGGGGAGCCAGCACCCTCTGACTCCCAAGTCTGGACTCAAGAAGGCTTTAGTCCGGAGATGATCATCCCCAGGAAGGGGCCACCCTCTGAGCCCCCGCGGGCCATGGCCAGCACTGGGGGGCATGAGACTTGGGGTGCACAGCCCAGCAGGGAACAGGCGGCTCCTGCCTGTCGTCCAAGTGCCCTGACAGCACTCCCTGGACAGCCCGGCCCTGGTCTCATCTGTCTCCTGGACGCGGTGACCCTTCTGACCTTCGGGTTTGCAAGTACAGCTTGAATCTTTGTGAATTTCCCTGGCAAATGCGGTGAGACTGCTCGCACCGACCGCCTCACAGGTAGGCTAAGTGCTTCGTCCCGGAGAGAGCCCTGTGGCCGGCAGTCCGAGGGCGCCCCTAAAGGAACCCCGCAGAGCCCCTGGGGGAACAGGGCTGGCGCCCACTGGAAGTAGGGGGCAGAGACCCAGGCAGCCACCAAAAACAAGGCTTAGCTCCTATCTGTGTTCCAGCTCAAACAGTCCCACAAATTTTGCACTCTGCTCCCTCCTTTATAGGTGTTTGCTTTACTCTAAAAATAACGCTATCAAATACATTGCATGGCATTTCTATGTAAGTTAAATAATTTTCCCCAAATTCTCCAGTAAAACGCAGGGCGACGTGCTTGGTCTCGGGGCTCCAGGAACAGCAACGTGAAGAGAGCTGCCGTCCTCCAGGCCCGAGCCGTGTGCCCGTCCTACCCTAAGCCCTCTGCACGCACTAATTCCAGTCCGCGCGCGAGGCCTTCGACGATGCCCATTATATGGATGAGGAAACAGAGACTCCCAGAGGTGAAGCGACTCGCCCACGGTGGAGTTAGGACCGGAGCCAGCGTCTGTGTGGTTCCATCTTTGGAGAAGTACGGTGTCTGACCCATCACACAAGTGCATTCTGGGAGCTGACCTCTTTCATGTCCTGCCTGACTCCTTCCCGCACCAGACGGGTCCTCTCAACAAGGCAGCGTATCTTTGGTTTCTCTGGCTCCCCAGCGAAGGGCTGCCGGGCTGGGAGCAAAAGCCCTCCATATCTGCCGTTCCAGTAAGGACTCGCTGTGCTGGGTGGCCCGCAGCAAGCACACGGACTCCCCGACCCTCCAGCTGTGTGACATCGGACAAGTCGGTTAACCTCTCTGAGCCTCGGTTCCCTCAGCAGGACACTAAGGATGCTCAAACCTACCAGAGCGGCATACACGGGAAGAGACTGGAAGGAACGGGGTGACATGGTGAAAACAGTGACCTCAGAGAAGCAACCCGAGGAACGGTTCGGTCCTCGCCTGTGACTGGAGTGTTTTCCGATTTGTGTTTCCCCCGTGGCGGGGACCCCACGGCAGGATCTGTCTGCCTAAGCCGCAGCCCTATCACAGCGCCCGGCACACAGTAGGTGTTCGTGTCTCTGTTCCTGCAGGGGCACGCGCTGTGCTGGTTTCGGGTGGGCACTCCGGGAAGTACGCACGGCTACCAGGAGCGGAGCCGCACCTCCCGCTCCCCGGGGCTGGGGGACTCGGCTCAGCTGGGGCCCCTGGTCCACAGGAAGGCGCTTTTTCTGAGTTGAGTCATTCGTTAGCCCTGTGTGGCCTTGGGAAGCTGAATTCGCCTCTCTGAGCCTCATTTCCTCATCTGTAAGATGGGGGGAGGGGGGTGACAATACCTTCCTTACGGGGGGCTAGAGGGAACAAACGGGATTTCTCACCCCTCCCTCCATCCAACAGTCACCGAGCACCCCCAGCGGGCCAGGCCCTGCGCTGGACTCAGGCCGCATAACAGTGACCCGGACGCAGGTCCTCTCGGAGGCACCCCAGACCAGGTGGGCCCCCAGCTGTGCGATGCCCTGATGCTTATCCCGGCCTGACAGCTGTCCGCCTCCAAACGGTGAATGCCAGGGGGGCCGGAAATGCGCCCGTCCGACCTGCCCTGTGTCCTAGTGCCTGTGGGCCTGGCACGAGACAGGTGTCCCGCAAACACGTGCTGAGTCAGGGAGCGAGGGGTGGCCAGAGGGCACGGGGGCCTCCTGCCCTCCGTCCACGCTGGCTGGTCCTCCTTCCCCAGCAGCAGAGGGAGCCGGGGCGGGGGAGGGCCGCTGGCTCCTCTCCTCTGCAGTGACGGCTGCTCTCCGTTTTAATTGAGATCCTGTCCTGCTCGGGCCCAGCGAGGGCCTCGGCACAGGCAGCGTGGAAACAATAACCGCCCGACGTGGGCACAGGGGCACGTGGGCGACTGAGCCACGGAGGGAGGCAGGCCCGCGGCCGAGCTGTGGAGCTCCTGTCTGCCCGGCTCACACACCATATATTTTTGAACAGAAGCAAGGCATTCGCTTTTTCCCCCACAGTGCCAAAAATAGCCATCTCCCGTCTTTGAACAGGAGTCTTTTGGTTCCTCAAAGAGACAGGAGCGGAGGCCGGGGAGTGGGGGCCAGGCTGGCTGCTGGGACCCTCCTGGTCTTCCCAGCCCAGAAGGTGCGAGGAGCCTGGGGTGGTTGCTTGGCCAGTCCTGCTAGGGGCCAGCCGCCCAGCGCCTGACTTCTCAGCCCCGCCCCCCCCCCCCCCCCCCCGCATAAACCCTCCACCCGCAGCCCAGGAGGCAGGAGTGGGCTGGCGACACAGAAAGCCAGGACCCAAGATGGATGAGAAGGAAGCTCGTGCATTTGCTGATGTATTTGATTTTTCATTCGTTCCAACAAATTGCACCAGGCTCTGTTCCAGGAGCTGGGACACAGCGGTGACCCAGGCAACAAGACGCGGCCCGTCCTCATGGCCCTAGCAGCCCGACAGGAAGGGGAGAGCTAAACGTAGCTGGGGGGGGGGGGGGGGCCGGCCCCTCGGGTGGGAGGGGCCGGTGGGCGTTGGCACCAGGTGAGTGTGGGCGAGGGTGGGTCCTGCCCTCAGAGGGATGAGGAAATGAAGGGTCCCCCAGGGCACGGACCCCACTCCACCTGGCAGCAAGCACCTAGGAGACGTGTCCCTTGCATGTGGAGGCCACCAGGGCTCCGAGCTGGGATTCCAGAGCCCTTGGACCAATGTCTTCACACTCATTCCACCCCCCCATGCTGGGAGGCGGGACTAGCATCGCTGCCCCTTTTACAGATGAAGTAAGGGGGCTCGATGGAGAGGGCTGGGCCGAGGTGCCAGAGCTCACCAGAGCAGCTGGGGTTTGCATCCGGACCCGCTGGTCCCTGAGCAGGAGCTGGGACACCCCACGGCCTGTCTGACAAGCCACCCAGTTCCACGGAGGTTCCGAGTAGGAAGCGGTCACAGGGCTGCGACGTGGAGGTCGGGGGCCTTGAACCCAGCCTGGTTGGCCTCCAAATCTGGGGGACTCTTCTGGTTCCCACAGCAGCTCCTTGGTTAAAAACATAAAGAGGCCACTTTCTTTCCCCGAAAGGCCGGAGCGGTGGGGGAGGCAGAGGAGGCTGGGAGAGAGAGACGGGAGCCCCTTCCTAGGGTAGCCCAAGCCTGGAATGAAAGCAGGGAGCTATTTCTGCCTTGGGTTAAACATTCCTCAAATCCACATTCCTCCAGCCTCCTCCTTCCCCCGCCAGGGAGTGCAAGCATGGTGGCCCGGCCGCCCGCCAGCTTCCTGGGCCACCAGGGAGACCAGGAATGCCACAGCCAGCAGCTGCCCTGCGTCCCTTCCTGGGCACGCCCCCGCCCCCCACAGGTGACACCGTCTCACAGACAGTGGGACACATGGGGAAACTGAGACTCAGAGAGGGGCAGCCCGAGGCCACAGCAGGTCAGGCTATTAGAACCAGGACCCCAGACTCGGACCCCCTGGCCACTCCCCTGCCCATCAGACTGCATGCAGGTCAAGGGCACGGGTGGGTCCCATCTGGTCAGCCAAGGAGCAAAACAAAGCAACACCCGCTCGAGCCCACAGGCCTGCCCCGTGCAAGGCTCCTGGCCGGCACTGCCCCAAACCCACCCCCCCCAGGTGTGCCCCAGCCCTCGGGGAGCTCCCAGGCGCCCGGGGCACTGCTGCCAGACCTCCGGGCCCCACGGTCCCATCCATCCCTGTGCCCCGAGCCCCCCATGGCACCCGTGAGGACACAGACACTTCGGAGGCACCTGGGCCTTGCCAGGCGCGAGCAGGCGGGTGGGCACAGGACAGCCGGGGGCAGCCTCGCTCTCCACGGCCTCACCCTCGGCTGCCCTCTGCCTCCCAGCCCGCAGGCTCCCGAGAGCAGGCATGGTGCCAACACTTTCTGACGGCCCACTCTCCTGGGCTCAGGGGTTGGGAGGACTGGGCGAGGCCAGCACAGCACCGGCACGAGGTCAGCACCCCGGGCTCTGTTGGGATAGGGCTGAGGCTGAGAAGGCCTCAGAGGCCCGAGTACCAGGCAGCTGCCCGCTGCTCGCGCCGGCCGCCTTCCCACGGGCTTTTTCTCCCAGAGAAAGCCAAGCTGAGGCTGCCCCGAATCCCCTACAGCCGTGGTCGGCAAACTGCGGCTCGCGAGCCACATGTGGCTCTTTGGCCCCTGGAGTGTGGCTCTTCCACAAAATACCACGGCCTGGGCGAGTCTATTTTGAAGAAGTGGCGTTAGAAGAAGTTTAAGTTTTTTTGTTTTGTTTTGTTTTGTTTTTAAATATATTTTATTGCTTTTTACAGAGAGGAAGGGAGAGGGATAGAGAGTCAGAAACATTGATGAGAGAGAGACATCGATCAGCTGCCTCCTGCACACTCCCCACTGGGGATGTGACCGCAACCAAGGTACATGCCCTTGACCGGAATCGAACCCGGAACCCTTCAGTCCGCAGGCCGACGCTCTATCCACTGAGCCAAACCGGTTTCGGCAGAAGAAGTTTAAGTTTAAAAAATGTGGCTCTCAAAAGAAATTTCAATCGTTGTCCTGTTGATATTTGGCTCTGTGGACGAATGAGTTTGCCGACCACTGGCCTACAGGAATCAGAGCACCCGGGACAGGAGGGCTGCGTGCTCACAGCCAGAAGGACCCACCACCCCTTTGGCCAGGAACCCACGATGCCAGGACAGTGTCTGTCGCTCTAGCAGCTGCTTGGATGCCTCCAGTGATGGGGCGCTCACTACCCTCAAAGCAGCTGCAAGGTTACAGGCTCACGGGGATCTGGGGAGGCAGGCACGGCAGGAAGAGCATGGCTGCGTCCAGGTGAAAATCTGAGCCTGACTGGGCCGCTGGGCCGCTGGCGGGGGGGCCTGGGGCACGTCCCTGGACCTGCCCCCTTTGCTTCTTCTGTGAGATGGGCATATAGTCCCTACGCCCAGGGCTGTGGTGAGACCACACAGAGGGAAAGCTGTGCTCAGGGACACACTTGGTCAATGGAGGGCATCATTATTGTCATTCCTCCCATTGGTGTTCCCCACTGCCGAGGGCAGGCGGGCGCCGGGAGACCAGCGTGGCAGGGCAGAAGGGCGCCGGGCAGTGGCAGCCACATCACCAGGCCCCAGAGCAGGCAGCTGAGCCATCAGCTTTCTATCCAGGCTCCCGGCCCGTCTGTGCCCCGCCGCCGCCCATGCATGTCTACATTCACAACCTACACAGAGCTGCCTGTGCACACACCGTGCACACGCTTGGCACAGACATGCCAGCTCACCCACTCCTGACACATGCCATGACCCCGTCACTCACACTCCGAGCATGCCCACGGGAACCAGGGCTCACACAGGATTCTCAGCACACCCCCCACCGCACACCCACACCAGACACCCACACTCACTCACGCTCACCGCACACCTCCACAGCGGCCCCCACCCACGCGGGGCCCCTGGCCACCGCCCAGGGGCAAACTCCAGCTGCACCACTCACCGGATGTGTGGTGTTGGGCCAGCTCTGGTCCCCTCTGAGCCTCAGTTGCCTCATGTGTAAAATGGGAACTACCCAGGGCTCCTGGGGAGGGTCTGGGATGAATACATGTGAGCCCTGAGCTGGGCCTGGATCACACGAACATGCCATTAAGCACCATGGTAACAGCATCTGACCCTTACATTTGATTACAGATCCTCTATCACCACGGATGAGCTAAGGGGAGCACCCGAGACAAGCTACCACCTCGGTGTCTCCGCGAGGCCTCACGTCACACAGCCGCCCCATGACGGAGGTAATACCGCCCCAGCTTGCAGATGAGAAGACGGACGCAGGAAGACTGCCAGCTGAGCCTGCTCTCAGTCGCCAGAGCCCAAGCACGCTCCGTCGGGGGCCCAAGTATAGCTGCCCCATGGAAGTCCCACCCTCTGGCAACCTGAGCATCGGACAGAAAGGGAAACTGACTCACTATCCAGGCCGCACTGGTTCTGAGGCTAAAGCCCAGGCAGGTGTCTCTCCAGCCCTCCGAGCCCCCGTCCACGCAGGATCCTAAAATCCGGCCCCCAGAGCAGGCCCGCCTTCCCAGCCGGAAGAGCCGGGGCCCGTGTGGACTCGTGCAGCCATCCATCCACCCACCAGACCCAGAGGCCTCTGTCCGCGGTTGCCACTCACGCCCCATTCAGCTGAGGACCTGTGGCCGCTCACCCTGGGCCAGGCACCCCCGTCTCCTGACTCCGAAGGCCAGGCCGCCTCCTCCCTGTAGGAGCATGTCCTGAGCACCTACGACACGTCGGTCCCTTTGTCCACCCGTGGGAAAAGGCGCCCGGAGCGGGGAGGGGCTCGCCCGTGTCTCACAGCCAGGAAATGACCAGCTGGCCACCACCGCTCAGCACCGCAGCCCGGCCCACAGCTGGACTCCAACCCCCATCTGAAGTTACCTGGGCCCTTGGCACGTGAACGTGTGGCAGTCTCTTTCCTGCCAAACAGCCCACACCCAGGATGCACAGTGTTCCCTCTTGTAAGGATAGCAAAGGGGACCATCTGTGTATCCCACTCCCTGACAGCAAGAGATATTTAGGACCAGATGAGCCAGGTCTGAAGAAGCTTCAGTGATGAAAGCAAGACATCCCCACCTCGACCCCAACGGCTGACCCGTCTTGGCGCAGTGGGGACGCCCCCAGGGGAGGCACAGCCCTAGGTTCCTGCTATGTGACGCTTGGGGGAGAGGTTTCACCCTCCGGTCCTTGGTTTGTCCATTTGTCAAACAAGGGCATTGGACCGCGTGACCCCAAAGCCTCCTGCAGCTCCGGGATCCTAGGACTCTACGTAACGGTAATCAAGGAAATGGGCATTGAGACGGTGAGTGGCTCGCTCCTCCCCCCGCGAGTTGGCAACGACGGGGAGAAAGGATGCTGCTCGGTGCTGGCCAGGACGCAGGGAAGGAGGCATCCCGTCCACTCTTGCTCAGGATATAAACGGGAACACACTTTCCGGAGAGCAAGTTACGTTTTCAATCACAGGCCTTTTAAGACGTCCCAGCGCTTCCCTCCGTGGCTTCCTCGTGGGGAATTTCTCTTTAAGAAGAGATATGTGCAGAGATGCTGTCACAGCACTGTGTATATTATAAAAGAACTGAACATCCCAGGCAGGGGATTAAATAAAACGTTTCATTCATGGGACGCACCATTTAAAAGTCACTTTTTAGCCTAGCTGGCGTGGCTCAGTGGTTGGGTGTTGAGATCTCGGTTCGATTCCCAGTCAGGACACATGCCCAGGTTGGGGGCTGAACCCCCAGTAGGGGGGCCTGCAGGAGGCAGCCAATCAATGATTCGCTCTCATCATTGATGTTTCTATATCTCTCCCTCCCTTTACCTTTCTGAAATCAATAAAAAATATATTTAAAATAAAAATGAAATAAGTAAAAGTCATTTTTTAAACGAATGGTTAATGGCGTAGGCAAACATTCTCATTCGTCAGGTTTCAACAAGTTAGAAAATAGAGTATAATAATCCCAAATATACAAAATAACGAAACCTCTGTATGGCGTCCTATTTAGTCTTCTTCCTAAATACATGTAGAATCTGTCCCTGGCATCATCACCACCGGCACCATCATCACGCGCCTGGATTACAACCCTCCCCTCCCATCCACCCTCTGGACTACAGGCAAACACCATCTCCAAACCCAGATCGAACATGTCTCCACTGCCTCCATCCGTGCCCCCACGTCCGAAAACTGTCCAGATCCCTTCCTATGGGACCTTGGCGAGGGGTGACGTGAGCCAGCCCCTGGCCAGCTGCGTCTCCCTCTGCCCACGACCTGCCCCAGAGGGGCTCAGGCCTGGCCTTGGGAGCAGAGGAAGCCGGGTCCAATGCCAAGGCCACGGCCAGGAGGAAGTGCCTTTACCTGCCCCGTGAGAGGCGCAATGCCAGAACGCTCTGGGGCACGGGTGGGATGGGAAGGGCCAGGTCACATTCAACATGGAGCTGGAGGAGGCGGATGGAGCTAGGACAGGCGTGAGTGGCAGGCCTGGGCTCTGTGACCCGGGCGAGTCCCTGCCCCTCTCTGGCCTCCTCCGCTTCTCTCAACAGGGGGTCAGGCCACAGACCTCTTAGCCCGTTCTGCTCTGGAGAACGGAGGACTTGATCCTAAAACCAGGTGCCACCAGGAGAGCTTAAAGTTCCCCTCAGAACCCGGCTACATGCTAAACTCTCCATGTGCCCCGAATCCTCCCCATCTTTGGGGCTACTCTGATGCCCCCCATTTCCCAGAGAAGGGAAGTGAAGCTCCATGAGATGGGGCTCACCCAAGCAAAGGACCAGAAGCACTGCCCATCCAGCCCCCAAGGCCTCCTTCCTTCCTGAGGCCGCTGTCCAGCAGTCCCCAACCACTTTTTAAAAATTGATTTACTGATTTTAGAAAGAAGGCGAGGAAATGAGAGAGAAAGAAACATCGACTTGTTCCACTTGTTGGCTGGTTCTTGTATGTGCCCTGACTGGGAATTGAATCCGGAACCTTAACGTATGGGGATGACACTCTACCAGTGGTTGGCAAACTGCGGCTCGCGAGCCACATGCGGCTCTTTGGCCCCTTGAATGTGGCTCTTCCACAAAATACCACGGCCTGGGCGAGTCTATTTTGAAGAAGTGGCGTTAGAAGAAGTTTAAGTTTAAAAAATTTGGCTCTCAAAAGAAATTTCAATCGTTGTCCTGTTGATATTTGGCTCTGTTGACGAATGAGTTTGCCGACCACTGCTCTAACCAACGGAGCTACGTGGACAGAGTCCCCCATCCCTTTCTGACCCACATCCTGGACCTCAAAGCACTCCCCCATTTGGACCCCTGGAGTCACATGAGCAGGTATTACAGAGGCTCAGCGAGGGCAAGCAACTTCCCCAAGGTCACAGAGCCTGCCTGGGACCCAGCCCCGTTCTCCAGGATACTGAGTTCTTTCCTAACAGCAGACTTGATGTTTCCTGCCCAGATGCCCAACTTCGTGTCAGAGTCTAACCTCGATTCCTCTTGCTGCTGCCCTGTTAGCCGTGTGGACAGGAAGCAGGCCTCCATGACCTCACCCCATGCACGCAGGATGCACAGGGGCTGCAGAAGCCGCCTCCCGCTGGGCCTTCCCTCTCCTGGTGGCTCAGCCCTGGCTCACCAGCCTCACCAACAAGCTGGGGGAACGTGGGCCGGACCTCAAAAAAACACCTGGCTGTGGGGCCCTCCACACCCCAACTCTATCATGTGTCCCAAGATGGGTGCCTGATGCGGCCTCCCCGCCAAGGCTGGTGGAGCAGAGCCGGGTGGAGGGAACAATGACCAGAGAATATTCCTTATCCTGCACGAGGGACCTTCCTGGGACCTCCCCAAAGCCAGAGGCACCCTAGAGCTCAACCAGTGACACCCCGCATCTCTCAACCTGACTCCTGGCCCCAAGCAGGGGTCCCGTTCTCCGCTCTGGGGTGCAGAGGCCTTAGCTACGGACCAAGGACGAGGCTCATCCCCTCCACAAGTTACCACAAACCGGGACCATTCTGGGCGTCAGGAAAAAGGCCAAAGAGACTCAAGGGAGGCAAGCGAGGCCAAGGCAAAGCCCGGGCTGTCCAAGCGAGGAGGAGGGAGGGGGCAGAGGTCCCTGAGGAGCACCATGGGGAGAGGATGGGGGGGGGGTGAGCTTCTGCCTCTTGGGGAGGCTGGTTTGGGCCCAGGAGCCTTTAAATGGGTGCAGCTCAGACCAGGGCAGATGACTCGGGCCCTCTGGCTCGGTTTTTCAGCCAGCCTGGCTGTCCCCTCCTGAGGGCAGGAATTATACCTCTGTGGGTCAGGTCTTCCTCTCCGTGCCCAGCAGAGTGAGCGTTCCACGAAAGGCAGGCCAGGGCAGCCTGAAAATTACCGAGTGCCGGGGGCAGGGGGTGGGGGGGGCCTCAGATCCTGTTAAGATTTGGGCAAACTGCCGAAGCCGGTTTGGCTCAGTGGATAGAGCGTCGGCCTGCGAACTGAAGGGTCCCAGGTTCGATTCCGGTCAAGGGCACGTACCTTGGTTGCCGGCACATCCCCAGTGGGAGGTGTGCAGGAGGCAGCTGATCGATGTTTCTCTCTCATCGATGTTTCTAACTCTCTATCCCTCTCTCTTCCTCTCTGTAAAAAATCAATAAAATATATTTAAAAAAAAAAAAAAAGATTTGGGCAAACTGAGTCCGGCCGGTGTGGCTCAGTGCTTGAGCATCAACCTATGGACCAGAAGGTCGTGGTTCGATTCCCAGTCAGGGCACATGCCCAGGTTCCAGGCCTTTTCCCCAGTGGGGGGCATACAGGAGGCAGCCAATCAATGTTTCTCTTTCATCATTGATGTTTCTGTCTCTCTTTCCCGCTCCCTTTCTCTCTGAAATCAATAAAAATATATTAAAAAAAAAAAAAAGATTTGGGCAAACTGAAGATCCCAGCTTTCTACGTGTGCCAGCCACAAAGACCAGGGCTGAAGGAAGACTCCTCTGTGGACCAATGAACTTCGTCCAGAAGATACATCTCAGACCAGTTCAAGGTGAAGTTGGATTGTGTAGGCGAAACAATATTAATAACGATCACCAACATGCCTCCTTGCATCTTTGACAAGTGTTTGTCATCGTTAAACATGCCACTCACTAGGCTGTGTGCAAATTATCCTGTTGCTTACATCCCCTAGGAGTCAGGCACCTCGAGCAGACCCATTCTGCAGATGAGGAAACTGAGGCTCGGTTAAGTGAGGGGCTGGCCACAGCCTGGGCACACAGGGATGACAACAGTCTCACCAACAAGCTGGAAGAAAGTGGGCCAGACCTCAAAAAGACCAGGTTTCGGGCCACATTACTGCTCTGAGTCCCAGTGGGAAAGGGGCTTCCCACTCTGGACCCTCCCCCCCCCCCAGTGCTCTGAGATACGAACCGTGCCGGGAAGGGTGAGGATTGGGTTACAAGGCACTGACGACCCACCAAATCTTATCTGCGGAGGAGAATAAAAATCTGCTCTGCGGTGGCAGGCACGAAGGACAGAGGGCCATGGCCACGCTGCATCCAGATGTGTCTAGTGAGGGCCACACAGCTGGAGCCTTCAGACCGCCTCCTGCTTCCTCACACACACACAGACCAGCAGGACAGTCTTTCCCAGGGGCAGGAGGTACAGGTGGACCCGCTGGGGGACCCTCTGGGCCCCAAGCGGTGCCGCAGCCAGCTGTGCTGTGCCCGAGGTGACCTCGAACTCCAGGTGATGCCTACATACGCCGCAGACCCCGGAACCAGTTGTGGGTCTTGGTGGGGTTCCGGGGAACCACGATCCACGTGACAAACACGTGTCAGAGATGCAAACTGCTGGGCCCAGGCCGGACCCAGAGGCAGCGTGGCATTTAACAAGCGCTCCAGAAGACTCTGACATTTGACCCTCCTTCCCAAGCGCTCCTCTCTTGACCCCACACACCGAGTCCCTGAACAGAGAGCAGATGGCTCCACTCCACATCCGAGGAAGCCCATCTGGCTTCCGTTTAAGTCAACGAGGCGTGCGGCCCGCCGGCCGCGAGTCTGACATGCTTGGAGAGGCTGTCTCTGGCCTTCTGCTGGGAGACTTCTCATGCAACAAAAACCTGTGGACCGACTAAGGGCCAACACAATCAAACAGACAAGGGCCTGCGCTGAGGGAGCTGGCATCAGCGAGGAAGACACACGGAAGGCAAAGAGGCCACCACCGGCCCCCCAGCCTACCCCGAGTAAGGGCTCTGGGAAAAGAGAGCTGGCTAACTCTCTCCCTGAGAGAAACTGTTCCATGTCTCCAAAGGCCTTTAAAAATAGCCCAGCCCAGCACCTCCAGGCTAGTTCCTAACAGATCCTCACTGACTCGACTTCTCCCAAGGGTGACCGATGTGCCCAGAGGGGGGGGGGGTCAACAAAATGAATGCCAAGGCCCCTTTCCATCCAGAATCCACCCACACGGCTTACAGCAGAAACCAGAAAGGGACACGAGAAAAAGCCCCCGACTTCGCGGCGTGAGCACTGAGACGTAACTTTGGACACACAGAGACCTGAGTTCAAGTGGCGATGCCGCCCAGTGACTGGCCGTGGGGTCTTGGCATGCCACCCGCCTGTCGGAGCCTTGGTTTCCTCATCTGTACATGGGGAACAGCACTCAGCATGCCCAGGGCGGCAGCGAGGACTTACTGTGTTACCAATGCAAAGAGCTCAGTGTGTGCCGTGCCCACTAAGCAGACACCCTGGCTCCATGCAGCTCTCAGGTGGCTCCCCTGCGCCACCACGACGGAGCCAGGAAGTCCCACCTGCAGCCTGCTTGCTCACAGGTTCTGATGGTGCCTAAAGAAAGGCCCAGCAAATCACAAAAAAACAGCAGCCGAACTGGGAGGGGAGGGGAGGGCCCCCCACCTTGGAAAGAGGGTAGGAGCAGCAAGGAGGGAGTCCCGGGTCCTCGGCGCTCGGCCCTTGGAGAGGCAGCTCCCGGGATCTGAGCTCCTTGCTGCAGATCCCACTGGAGAGGGGCCAGGAGCTGTCAGCAGACCGGCACCCACTCAGGAACGTCCTCTTTGTTCCAAGCACACCGGTGCCAGGGCCATGGACCCGAAGCAGGGGCTTGGACAGACCTGCAAACGTGCCCAGAAGGATGGAGTGTGTGTGTGTGTGTGTGTGCGTGTGCGTGTGCGCGCGTGCGTGCTGGGAGAGCCGGAAGCAGAGGTTGTGCAATGCACCATCAGAACCTGCCTCCATCGCCTCCATCAATGTGGGGCTGGCAGTCGATCTGCGGACGCCAGGGCGGGTGCAGAGGGGCTGGGCCCACGCAGCTGCCCACGTTGGGTTCTGAATTCCAACCCAAGCCCAGGGCCACTGCATAAGCCGGACCAGAGGATGCAGATCCCTCCCTTCCCCCCTGCCCCACCCCCAAGAAAAACCGGTGGGCCAGGACCCAGTGCCATCAACCCCCAGCATGCCAGAGCATCTCCCTGCGGCTGCGGGAAGACAGGGGTCTGTAGGCAGAAGCTGTGGAGTGTGGAGTTGGGCAAGTGGAGAGAGACACACTAGAGAAGTCTGAAATGGACAGACCCTCCCCTCAGCGGTGCTTCCAGGGGGTGAAATGATGACATCGACCAGATCACCCGGGGCTGTATAAACCCACTTCCCGGTTTGGCAGATCCAGATAGAAGGGGGGAGATTGGCATCGGAGCCAGAGGAGAATTCAGCCGGAAAATCCAACAGGGCGCCTGGACCCTTGGCCGCCCCCGCTGCCACGAGCTCTCCGACAAGTCTCCCCACCCCCCCACCCCCCCCACACACACACACACACGATGGGGCCAGGGAGGGGGGAAAAGGCCAACCTCGCAGTGGCATCGTGATGCATGAATCACCCGCCCCACCGCGCTAGTGCCATGGGCTCCGCGCAGCCGGAACCACCGCGCCACCAGGCGCCCCCTGCTGGGACCACCACCCTGGCCCACGCACGCCCCTGCCCTATCGGACAGCCGCAGGGAGGGGGCTGCGGGTGGGTTGGGGCTTTCCCTCCCGGCCTGGGGGTGGCTCCTCGCATCTTGACAGGCGACACACGCCCCAGGTGCGGGGGGCTGGATGCCAGAACAATAGGGCCAGGTGTGGGGCTGGGAGCTCGGTCCGGTCCGTGGGCTTCCGAGGTGGCCCGGGCAGAGGCAGGGCAGGGAATGACCGCGGGGAGGGTCGCGGCGTTGACGTGATGGGGAGCGGACCTGGGGAGCAGGGACGAGGGGTTTGGGGGAGACCAGGCGTGGAGGAGGGGCTCTGGGCGGGGGTCCCGGGCGCGCACTCACAGTAGGTCTTTCTGGTCAGCTCCTCCACAATTTCGGGCTTCAACTTGCTGTTAGATTTCCCCATCCTCGGCGGCCGCGGCCCCTGCCCCCGGGCCGGACCCGGCGGGGCGCCCAGTAGGAGCGGAACGGGCGGGCGCGGGCCGGGACGGCCGGGGCGGGGCGCACGGAGGCCGGCGGGCGGGCTGGGCCGGGCCCGGGCCGCGCCTTTGTCTGCGCCGAGCCCGCGCGGCCCGGGCTTGGGGCTCCGCGCGCTGCGCTGCGCTCCGCGGCTAGTGGCACCTCGGCTGCCCTGGACGCTGCGCGGGGGCCGGGCGCAGGGCCGCCGCTGGGCAGGCCGGGCCGTGGGCCGCCGCCCTCTCTGGGCGCCGCGGCGCGGGCTGCGCTGGGCTGGGCGCCGACGCGGCCGCGGTGCTGCCGGTCGTCCCTGGTTACTGGGCTCCGCGGCACATGCTCGCTGCTGCGCTGCCTGCGCCGCCGCCCCTGCTTCCCCGCCTCCCGCCGCCCGCCTCCCGCCCGCACCGGCGCGCCAGGGGTGGACCCGGAGCCGCCACTCAGCGCTGGCGCCACCTCCCGCCCCCGCACCCGCCCCGCCTGCGCCCGCGAACCGCGGCCCCGCGAGCACGGAGTCCAGGCGATGGAGGGGCTCCCTCTTGTCTCGTCGTGTCCCCGGGCGGAAGCGGGAGGTCACCCCTCCACCCCTTAATCAATCTCGGGCGCTCCAGTCGCTCTCCCCCCCGCGCAAGGGCGGGGGGGGGGGTGGTGACTTAAAGATCTGCGGTGAATGAGGCCAAGTCTCTCTCCGCCTGGCGGAATTCATTCATTCGACCCGGATTCGTTGGGCGCTGGGGACTTGGCTGTGAGCTGGACAGGCCAACGCGGGTGGTATGGGACGGGCGCTGCTATGCAGGATGTCACACATTATGGTGGGGCACCTCCCACGGCCTGGGGGAAGGTGACCTCCAAGCCCAGGGTGAGGGAGGGTGGGTGAGTGGAAAAGTGATCAAGACCAAGAAAACCTGGAGGAGGGAAGGAGGCCTGCGCCCACAGGGAGCGCTTTTCTGCTCTGAGCCGCCGCAGGGGCGGGCAGGTGAGCCGGGAGGCCGGAGAGAAGGGGGAGGGCCAGGGGAGCCGGCCTCCCCGCTCCCGCAGGAGCTGAGCCTCTGGAATTTCAGCTTTCCCGGCTTCCCTGCTTCTCTGGCCTCCATGTGTTGCGTGCTCCCAGCAGGCAGAGGCTGGGCAGGCATTGAGGCCAGGCCAGAGGCCAGGTCTCTGCCTGGTGGGTTGGGGGAGGTGTGGCCACCCCATCCGCAATGTCAGGCAGTGGGACTGCTCCCTGTCCCAGCTTTATCGTTTTTTTCTGCTTAGCAGCGATCAGACTTCACAGGTTTTACTCCTCCTGTGCTCGCTGTCTCCTCCACTAGAATATGCACGCGAGGATTCTCGTCTTATTTGCAGTTGTATCTGCACCTGACTTACAGCAGCTGCTCCACAAACCTCGCAAATGAGGAAGAAATGGCAGAGCTGGGGGGTAGGGGACAGGCTAAGCTTGGGAGGAGGCAGGGCTGAGGTTTGCACAGGGTCTCTCTTTCTCCCCACGTTGGTAACAGTGTTCAGACCTCAGGGGTTCGGGAAGCACAGAGGAGCTGGGGGGAGGGGCGAGGCGGAGAAACTGCTTATGGCCCAGTGTTTCTGAGCCCCCAAACGCCGCCCCCTTACCTCCAAACATACTCCCCCGACCCCAGCTTTCCCCCAGCGCCTTGCTTGGGCCCAGCCCAGGCCCCAGGAGGCCTTCAGAAGAGGGAGCGCCTGCGGTCTGGCCTCTGGCCGGAGCTCAATCTATAAAGGAAGTGGGGAGGGCATGGATCCCAAGAACGGGCTGGGCCACAGCTGGAGGGACCCAACTGTGAGGACCCTGGCCCAGAGTGGATGCCAGTGAGGGACCCGCAGTGAGGGGCTCCTGGTTGGCCAGACCAGCGTGAGCACCCTGCCTGGGAAGAGGGGGAGTCTGCGTGGGGACCTGGCCGGGGTGACAGTGACCGCGGTAACGTTAAAGGCCTACAGAAACCAGGTGCTCCTGCGTATTTCTTGCCCACGCCCGTGTGCCAGGCGCTGTCAGGGCCAATGTGGCCAGGTCCTTGGGAGCTCACAGGCCTCCCCGCTCCCTTTGACCTGCCTCACAGTAGTCCCAAGATCACCCAGGCGACACACTCCACCGGGGGAACAGAGAGGGCCCTGAGGGATCCATCATACACAGAAACACCTGGTGAGGGGAGTCAGGGAGGTTCCCAGGGGCTGCCGTGGAGTTTCCGGTTCATCCGGGGGAAAGCGATGTGACAGTAACCAAATGCGTGCCTGCCCAGAGCGGATCCGCCGGGTGACGCTTGTCCTGTGCACCAAAGGGTTGCCGGGTCAGTTCCCAGTCAAGGGCACACACCTGGGTTGGGATTTGATCGCCAGTCGGGCCACATGGGGGAGGCAACCCATCCATGTTTTTCTCTCACATTAATGTTTCCCTCTTTCTCACCTTCCTCTCTCTAAGCACGTCCTTGGGGGAGGATTAAAAACACACACACACAACGATAACCAAGATGCAGGAGTAAATATAAAATGTCAGAGGTGAAAACATCAAAATGAGGCGGGGAAGGGGGACGGAAGTGCTGGGTGGGAGGGGGGATGCTGAAGGGCAGGAGAGGCCTCCCGGAGGGGAGAGAGGCGCTGTTGGAACAGGGACCTGAAGAGGAGGTCAGTCTCCACGGCTCGCCCAGGGCCACCTGCTCTCCTGCCCTCCGCTTGGTTCCCCTAGGGCAGTGGTTGGGAAACGGTGGCTCGCGAGCCACAGGTTTGCCGCTCTGTTGACTAATGAGTTTGCTGACCACTGAGTAAAGCATTACCCTTACCCAGAAGTTTTGACTTCAGGTTAAAGATAGTACATTATTAAAATGTTTTTTAAGTGTTTTTCCCTAAGGCAGTGGTGGCAAACTCATTAGTCAACAGAGCGGCAAACATGTGGCTCGCGAGCCACCACTGCCGTTTGCCGACCACTGCTCTAGGGAACGCCTAGACCTGTGGCCCTATAGGAAACCCCCACGCACACACACACACACATACAAGTGGCGCTGAAAGGTGACCAGTCCCAGGGAGATGTGCTGAAAACATAAAATACACACCGGACTTCCAAGGTTTGTACAAAATAAAGAGAATAAAAAATAGCTCATTAATATTTTTTAACAATTTGGTTACCTATTAAACATCGTTTTTTATATAATGGGTTAAATGGATTATTAAAATCATTCCCCCTGTTTCCTTTAATATTTTTAAGTGCCCACTGAGCACTTGATGACACATGTGGCTCGCAGAGCATCTCTGTTGGACAGCACTGTCTTGGACAAGTTTCAAGTCTCCCTGTACACATCACCTCATGAAGCCTTCCTGGACCCCCTGGTGAGCTCAGGTCCCAATGTTTGCAGCTACCATGGTCCTGGGGCTTTGCAGCACTTTCTGTGAGGTAAGGACTTCCTTCGACAGACCTCCTGAAGTCACATACAGAACAGATGTGCAGGGAGGTATGCCCAGGGTAGAGTCAGCTGCTAGGGGTGAGGCTGGGAGGGTGCTGGCCCCGTGGAGGAGGAGGGGGAGAAGAGGACGGGTCCCACTGAACCCCCAGCATGGAGCACGAGGCCGTGAGGCCCAGGTTTAGCCCGGGTCCTGTCCCTCTGCACCATGTGGATTTTGGCAAATCCCTTCCCATCTTCTCATGAGGAAGGGTTTATACGGATCTAAAATGCTTTGCACAGCCGAAACCGGTTTGGCTCAGTGGATAGAGCGTCGGCCTGCGGACTGAAGGTCCCGGGTTCGATTCCAGTCAAGGGCATGTACCTTGGTTGCGGGCACATCCCCAGTGGGAGGTGTGCAGGAGGCAGCTGATCGATGTTTCTCTCTCATCGATGTTTCTAGCTCTCTATCCCTCTCCCTTCCTCTCTGTAAAATATCAATAAAATATATTTAAAAAAATAAAATAAAATGCTTTGCACAAGCAACGGCAGAGTCAATACCTCTAAACTAGTAAGAACGTTCTAAGCTCCTAAGAACAAGATGTTCCCTCCATAGAAAGTTGGGGAAGGGGCCTGAAGAGGTGAGACAAAAGCAAGTGTCCACAGGAGAGACATCCCTTACGAGTCAAAGAAGCACAAAACGTGGAAAAGATGACAGCGTTAATGGTCTGACCCAGTACTGGCAAAGGAACTCGAAAACGGGCCTCCGGGCCCTGCCAGGCAGGGCGCTGTGGGTACACGCTTTCTGAAGAACAGCTTGGCACTGAACACCCATGGCCTCTGACTCGGCAATTCCACTTCTAGGAAATCATCCTCAGCCAACAATTAGAGATCCATATGAGCGGACGTCAAGGCTCAGCGACGGTACTCCAGCAGCATTTAAAGCACAGCAACAAATGGAATCGACCTACCTGTGGGCAATGAGGGGTGCGGCTGTCGCCCACGGTACCCCCATCCTGTCCGCAATGTTCAATGCAGCGTGCCGGACACCAAGTCACCTGGCATAGGTCAGTGTGCAGCACAGGAAGCACAAAACACTTTAAAAAACCTACAGAATCAGCCCTGGCTGGTTGCTCAGTGGTTAGAGCGTCGGCCCATGGACTGAAGGGTCTGGGTTCGATTCCTAGTCAAGGGCATGTACCTTGGTTTGCAGGCCTGATCCAAGCCTGGGTTGGAGCATGTGCAGGAGGCAACCAATCGACGTGTCTCTCTCACATCGATATTTCTCTCTCCCGCCTCCCTCCCTTCTACTCTCTCTAAAAATCAATGGGGAAAAATATCCTTGGGTGAGGATTAACTAAAAACCTACAGAATCATCCCTACTGTGTGGGGGGGAATTTTCATACATCACTGTGTTGTTGTTTTTTAATATATATTTTTTATTGATTTCAGAGAGAGGGAAAGAGAAACATCAATGATGAGAGGGAATCATTGATTGTCTGCTTCCTGCATGCACCTCCTACTGGGGATCGAGCCCACAACCCAGGCATGTGCCCTTGACCAGGAATCAAACCGTGACCTCCTGGTTCATAGGTCAACGCTCAGCCACTGAGCCACACTGGCCGGGCTGTTTGTTGTTTTTTTTTAAATCCTCACACAAGGACATTTTCCCTGTTGATTTTAGAGAGAGTGGAAGGGAAGGATGGGGCGAGAGAAACATCGACGAAGTGAGAGAGACACATTGATTGGTTGCCTCCCACACATGCCGCTACCATGGCTGGGGAACCTGCAACCGAGATACATGCCCTTGGCCAGGAATCGAACCCAAGACCCTTCAGTCCGCAGGCCCACGCTGCACCACTGAGCCAAACCGGTGGAACCCATTGTTTTACCAGCTCCACTCACTCCCCTGGGAGAAACGATGTGGCATAGTGCAGGGAGCATTTCCTGCAGGTAACCGGGACAAACCTGAACCTGCTGAGGGCTAAGTGGATGCAGGTGAAGCAGCTCGCCATTGCTGGAGAGATCCTCTGGCGACCAGCTCCTTCGCCATCTTAGACACCCCGCAGCGCCTGGCCCACCTCGGGAGCTGATCACCATGCACCCAGGGCTGCTCAGCGCGCCAGCCCTGCCCCCATACACACGCTGCCCGGGGCAGTGGATGCTGGGGTGTCGGGAGGATTCCGAGTCCAGCACGGGCTCAGCTGGAGCCTGGACACCACCACGGACCTCAGCGTTTGCTTAGGAAGAATTCTCTGGTCTTTCCCGCCCATCCGGCCCACGGGGGGGCAGCTGCCTCATGCACCCCAAGTAAGTTACTACCCACTCAGGGCACATGGCGACTGGCAAGACCAACCTCCTGGCGGGCCAGGAACTGGTCATCCTTCCACATCAGGGCTCCCCACCTCACTGGGCCTCTGCACAGCCTTGTCTCTGAGGGGCCTGTGGAAGTGGCCAAATGCTTCCTCTCCGTGGAGGGAAGCAGGGTGGGACAGTGGTTAGCACAGGCCCTGGAGCTGGACCACACTTATTGGTCGTGTGGCCTTAGTTAGGTATGTTACTTAATCTTAAGCCTCAGTGGATATTAAAAAAAAAAGAAGAAGAAGAAGTGGGGCCTGGCTGGCATGGCTCAGTGTCGACCTATGAACCAGGAGGTCATGGTCAGGGCACATGCCTGGGTTGCAGGCTTGATCCCCATTGTGGGGCATGCAAGAGGTAGCCTATCAATGACTCTCTCTCTCTCTCTCTCCCCCTTCCTCTCTGAAATCAATAAAAAAATATATTTTTTAAAAAGTGGTTGTAGCCCTCACCGGTTTGGCTCAGTGGATAGAGCATCGGCCTGCGGACTCAAGGGTCCCAGGTTCGATTCCACTCAAGGGCATGTACCTTGGTTGCGGGCACATACCCAGTAGGGGGGTGTGCAGGAGGCAGCTGATCGATGTTTCTCTCTCATCGATGTTTCTAACTCTCTATCCCTCTCCCTTCCTCTCTGTAAAAAATCAATAAAATATATTAAAAAAAAAAAAAAAAGTGGTTGTAGCACCTCCCCACAGGGCCCTGATGAGAACTGAGTGAGGCGATGTGTGTAAAATACCCTATTCAGTAAGTACTGGCTATTATTATTATTACATTATCGATGAATAATGTATGTGTTAATATAATTATTGTTATTGACGAAGGAAAAAAGCAATCACCTACTTGAACTTCTGAGGAAAGGCCCGAGGCCAGGAGCCTGAGCGCTCGCCCTGCCTGCGGACCTGGGGCCGGGCGCGTGGCCTCTCTGAGCCCGGTTTCCTCACGTGGAAGGCGGGATCTCGGAGCCAAGGGAGTCCGCTGCCTCGCAGGCTGTTTGTGGGCCTTGGGGCCCAGCTTCACAGCTGCGGGAGGCGCAGGCCCTACGCGGAGCCGCTGCGGGAGGCGCAGGCCCTACGCGGAGCCGCTGCGGGAGGCGCAGGCCTTACGTGGAGCCGCTGCGGGAGGCGCAGGCCTTACGTGGAGCCGCTGCGGGAGGCGCAGGCCTTACGTGGAGCCGCTGCGGGAGGCGCAGGCCTTACGCGGAGCCGCTGCGGGAGGCGCAGGCCTTACACGGAGCAGCTGCGCATGCGGGTTGGTGAATGAGAAACAGGTGCAAAGGCCCTCTGGCCTGGGGTTCTCGGGGGCCCTGGGAGGGAGAAGGGATTTCCTGCTGCTGGAGCCGATGACCACCTGCTGCGGGACCACAGCAGCGTCTGGTCCCAGAGCCCTCACTGCCCAGTGAGCCTGGGCGACACGGCCTTTGACCCTGACCTTCCTCAGTGAGGCTGTTGGTGGCGTCCCACAGTGGGCAGCTGGCCGCACCCCTCAGCTGTCCCAGCTGGAGACAGGGTCCCCCAAGGGCAGAGGGGGAGCGGGCTGTGCTCGAGCACTTGCCTGTCATTTCCAATCCCACGAAGGCTATTCTCTGGGTCTGAGGGAAGGTCTGGGTCTGAGGGAAGGTCGGAAACGCCTGCTCGCCCCTGAGCCAGCTGAAGTGAAGGAGGGTGTATCCGAAGGGCAGGTGATGAGCCAGGGCACCCCTGGAGGGGCCGGCTCCTCTCTGACTCGGGGTGCAGGGACTTGGTGATGTGCCTACAGAGTGCTCCTGGGCCTCAAGGAGCAGCTGGAGGGTCCTGACCCAGGGGTTTCCAGGAACCGTGCCTTCCGCTGTCTGGGATCGCCGCTTCCTCCCTCCTCTCTGCAGCCCTTGTCCTGGGAGGCTGCCTGGTGGCCATGCCTGGGTCTTGGCCACACAAGATGCGGGTGGACAGGCAGCTTGCGGGGCAGTTCGTCCAAGGCCGCTCCCAGGGCAGGAGGGAGTCTCCCCCACCCCCCACGCCCACCCTTTCCCCCTCCCCCGAAGTAAAGTGGTTGCTTTTCCCACAAGATTGGGGAATGGATGTTGGGGGAGGGACGAAGTCCTGTAAATGCCCATTGCCCTGCAGAGGGCTTCCCCTGGGCCTCCTGCCTCAGCCAGGGCCTTACCTCCCCGCCAGGTGCGCCCAGCCCGTTCTGGAAGAGGATCTGATTGGCCCAAAGGAGCCAGAGGTTTGCCATGGTCCAATCAGCCTTGGCCCTCGAGGGTGAGGTCACGAAGGGGGGGCTGGACAGACACCCCAGATACCAGTGACGACCTAATTCGAGGATCTTCAAAGCTGGAGCCAGCACTCTGGGGATCACTGATGTGTTCCTCTCAGGAGGGCGAGGAGGACGCTGTGGCCGTGGCTCCCGCCAGGTGCGTGGAGGGCTCTCCCAGGGCCAAGGTCGGGCGCGCTCAGAGCAGGAGCCGGGAAGAGGGCAGCTCTCCTGGGGGCCCAGCCCTGGAGCCCATCCCCAGCTGGAGGTGGGTGGGCAGGGAGCTGCTCACCTCCTGGCCTAATCCTTGCTCATCACCCACACGTCTGTGGGTTTCTGAGCCAGAACCAGCCCCTCCTCTCCAGCGAGGCCAGGATGCGGACTTCCCCAGACCCAAGGGACGGCCCAGGGAGTCCCTGCTGGCCTCCCGCCTGGCAGTCGGCTCTGAGCCAGCCCAGGGCCCCAGGAGGGCAGGACTGGGGCCAGAGAGGCAGAATGGGGTAAATGAGGCACCGCTGAGCGTGGGGAGGTGGGGTTTCCTGGGCTCCCCGCCCCTCTCCTGGGGGCTTCATTTGTAAAAGAATGGCCTCTGCCCCCTCCGCTCTGAAAAGCACCCGGGGCTGGGCGGCCTCCACCGGTTCCAGGTAGGCTGGGGGCAGGGCAGGGGCATCCCTCCCCTCGCCCTCCCAGCACAGTGCCTGCCTGGCCAGCAGGCAGCAGCTTCCAGGTAGGAGGCAGAACGCTGGCCGCTCTCTCTTTCCCGCCCACCCGGCCGGCCTGCTCCTGGGGCCTCTCCCGGGACCCCCGGGGCCTCTGAAGGAAGCCTGCCAACCCCAGGCTGACCGGTGTAGCTTTCGGCTCCTTCTAAATGGTCTGGGCTTGGGGGGGACCTATGGGTCCGTCCTTACCAGCCTGTCTCAGAGGGCGGGAGCCAGACTGAGTGGGGGAGGCTCTGCGGCACTGGGCCCTGAGCCCCCAGTGGCCGGAGTGGCCCCGGATTCTCCCTGCTCTGCTGTATTTCCCAGCAGGCCCCGCAGGCCCCGCCGAGGAGTGAAGGCAGCCTCGTTAACATTCTGCCCCAGTCACGGCAGCGGGAGGTGCGTGCTAGGAGCGTTCACAGGCGCCTGGGGAGAGTCCTCACATGGAGGGAAAAGGCGGGGAGCCCTGAGCCCACCTGGGCAGCGCCACAGGCAGGCCCCCCGGAGGGCGGGCACAGGAGCCCCGCTATTCTAGGTGGGGCAACTGGGCTCTTCCTCAGAAACATCAGCATCACCCCAGGCTCAGCGGGGCGGTTCTGATCCAGCCAAGCCCACAGCGGGGGTGGACAGGACTCGGAGTGCCAGCGCCTGAGCCCAGGCCGGGAGGGTGCTGCGTGGCTGTGGGCAGATAGAGCAATCGCCTGGGACCTCACCTTGGACGCCTAGTCTGTGGAACAAAGGAGACCAGCTAATGGGGGCATGGCCGATTCGGCCCCTCTCGAGCTCCCAGGGCTGGGTCTGGTCAGGGCACCCCTGACAGGCTGGGGAAATACCTGGCTGCGTGCCCCGGGGACTTGATGATGAATGACTGTCATTAGCAGATTCTCAGCAAGGACACTGCGCATAAATCCTCCCCTCCCTCCCATGACAGCCCTGCTACTTCCTCTGCTAACTACCCGGTTCTTGTTTTCCGGGGGCCTCCCAGGACCCCCGACGCCTTGTGCATCTGTTAGTCTGGGGGTTTAGCTGCGGACGCATTTGATAGCAGCAGGAAACCGGACCTTGGCTGGCTCTCCAGAGCGAAAAGGGAACTTGTTGACTTTTGTACCAGGAGTCTGGCAGCACCTGCTGCCTTCAGGCAAGGCTTGATCCAGGCGTACAGGCTGAGAGAGGATCTGGGTGTCCTCTCCCTGTTTCTGGCTCTGCTTCCTGGGTGTTGGGGCCACTCTCAGGAAGGCTCTCCACCGTGGCTGCAGGCAGCAGCTTGGCGTTCACCTCTTGCTGAAATCGACCCATTTCCTACAACTCCACAAGAAAAAGCCCATTTCAAAGATGGGAATGCTGAGCACAGGCTGAGTGAAACGGGCCCGTTACAGAGACTGATGCTGTAAGATTCCATTTACACGAGGCATCTGGAGTGGTCAGGTGCGCAGAGACAGAGAGCAGGATGGTGTTCACCAGCGGGGTGGCTGGCCTTGACAGTGGTAGTGGGAAGAGGAGTGGGTGGACTGGGACCGCAGGCCAGGACGGGATGGGGGAAGGGAAACTGTGGAGAGCTCATGTGGTTGGTGCGGAATGGAGGGGCACCTGGAGGGAAGAGTCCCACTGTGTCACAAGCTGCGAAAGTCACGGCAGGTAATAACCGAGCCCCAAGAGGTGGCGGGTGGCTGGCCAGTGGGAACCAGACTGCAGTGCGTTGGGGGTACCGGAAGTAGAGCCGACCTGAGAAGCGTGGCCTGTCAGTGGGGAAGGAGGCTGCTGCTTAGGTGTCTTTTGTTTTTAATCTTTATTGTTGAGAGCATGACATAAGTCCCCGTTTTCACCCACTGACCTCTTCCAGCGGCCCCCCACCAAGGCCTCACCACACTATTGTCTGTGACCAGGGGTTATGCATATATGCATACAAGTTCATTGGTTGATCTCTTCTCACCCAGGTTTTTTGGGTTTTTTAAATAAATCTTTATTGTTCAGATTATAGGTGTTCCTTTTTATTCCCCCCATAGCTCCCCTCCACCTGATTCCCCACCCCACCCCATGCCCTTACCCCCCACCACTGTCTTCATCCATAGGTGTAAGATTTTTGTCCAATCTCTTCCCGCACCCCTCACACCCCCTTCCCCCTGAGAATTGTCAGTCCACTCCCTTTCTATGTCCCTGATTCTATTATATTCACCAGTCCATTCTGTTCTTCAGATTTTTTATTCACTTGATTTTTAGATTCACTTGTTGGTAGGTATGTATTTGATGTCATTTTGTTGTTCATAATTTTTATCTTTACCTTTTTCTTCTTCTTCCTCTTCTTAAAGAATACCCTTCAGCATTTCATATAATCCTGGTTTGGTGGTGATGAACTCCTTTAGCTTTTTCTTGTCTGTGAAGCTCTTTATCTGACCTTCAACTCTGAATGATAGCTTTGTTGGGTAATCTTGGTTGTAGGTTCTTGCTGTTCATCACTTTGAATATTTCTTGCCACTCCCTTCTGGCCTGCATAGTTTCTGCCGAGAAATCAGCTGACAGTCGTATGGGTGCTCCCTTGTAGGTAACTAACTGTTTTTCTCTTGCTGCTTTCAAGATTCTCAGTCTTTTGCCCTTGGCATTTTAATTATGATGTGTCTTGGTGTGGTCCTCTTTGGATTCCTCTTGTATGGGGTTCTGTGTGCTTCCTGAACTTGTAAGTCTGTTTCTTTCACCAGGCAGGGAAAGTTTTCTGTCATTATTTCTTCTAATAGGTTTTCAGTATTTTGCTCTCTCTCTTCTTCTGGCACCCCAAAAATTTGGATGTTGGTACACTTAAAGTTGTCCCAGAGGCTCCTTACACTATCTTCATATTTTTGGATTCTTTTTGTTTTTCTGGTTGGGCGTTTTTTGTTTCCTCATATTTCAGATCTTTGGTTTGATTCTTGGGGTACGTTGATCTACAGTTGAGTTTCTGTATATTCTTTATTTCAGACAGTGTATGCTTAATTTCTGACTGGTCCTTTTCCATTTTTTTTGGCATTCTCATTAAGATCCTTAAAGGTCTCACTAAGTTCCTCAGAGGTTTTTAGAAGATTCTTGAGTAACCTTATAAATGTGGTTCTGAACTCTATGTCGTCCAGTAGTTTGCTTTCCTCCATTTCTTTCTTTCATGACATGTTTGTCTCCGCATTTTGGCTGCTTCCCTGTGTTGATGGAGCGGCTTTGTGTGGCAGGTGACCTATAGGGGCCAGTAGCTCAGCCTCCCCAATCACCTTAGGTGGACGCTCTTGGTACACCCCTTTGTGGGCTGAGTGCAAAGTCTTGGTGCAGTTAAGTCTTGATTGCTGTTGGTACACTGGGAGGAATTGACCTCCAGGCCAATTGGCTGTGAGGACCCGCTGTGTCTATAATGGAAGAACTGCTGCGCTGGAGACACGCTTATGGTGCAGGACTTGTTTCAGTGGGGCTTTGGTGCTCACTGAGTCTGCCTCTTGAATGTGTCACTTATGGATGTGAGGAGTTGAAATCTGGTGTCTCACACTGACCACTAGGTACACTGGCTTCTGGATCTCCAATGGGGTGCAGGTCAGCTACTGTCTGAGGCCACCCAGCAGGAGCTACAACGAGAACTACAGTTTTCTCCTCTTTGCTTGGGGTTTGGAGGTTTTGGAGCTGTCTGACCCAGGCTGCAAGTTTGCTAGGTTAAGCTGCGATAGGGCAGGCCATTCATATGCTAAAGCTGCTGCTTGGAGCTTGGGTGGGTTTGTAGGTTGTGCGGGGCGGGGTCTCAGGGCGTCACTAGGCTAGGGCATGGCAAACAGCGATGGCTGCCAGTTAGCCGGCTCTGCGTCTCCGACTGCGTCCCCGCGTCCTACGCCCCAGCGCAGTAAACAATTATTCCTGCACGCAGCTCTGCAAGCAAGCCTCCCTCACTTTCCGACCCGATGGCAGACAGTCCAGCTTCTCCCCGTTGGAGTTTGGGTCCTCCGCCTCTCCCCAGAAACTGGAGTTCGGAGTAATCTGAAGCTTGTCTCCCTTCGTGTTGAAAAAAGCAGCGCTCCTGCCAAAACCGGTTTGGCTCAGTGGATAGAGCATCAGCCTGCGGACTGAAAGGTCCCAGGTTCGATTCCGGTCAAGGGCATGTACCTTGGTTGCGGGCACATCCCCAGTGGGGGTGTGCAAGAGGCAGCTGATCGATGTTTCTCTCTCATCAATGTTTCTGACTATCTATCCCTCTTCCTTCCTCTCTGTAAAAAATCAATAAAATATATTAAAAAAAAAAAAAAAAAGAAAAGAAAAAAGCAGCGCTCCCAGTCGCCCGTCGCCAGCCCGGATTGCGCGCCTCCGTACCTCAGCTTTTCAGCGCTTGTGCACCCCTCAATGCCGTTTTCTCTTTCCTTCTAGTTGTAGAACTTCCACTCAGCCAGCTTTCCCGTGGTTCTGGGTGATCGACGTTTTGTCTTTTAGTTGTAGTTTTGAAATTGTTGTGCAAAGCAGCAGTTTAGGTGTTTACCTACGCCGCCATCTTGGATCCTCCTGTGTTTTTTTTTTTAATGGGAAAAACTTGAACATGCTTTATTGCTGATGGGGAGGGGCCAGTTAAAATGGAAAAATAAATAAAATGGAAAGGGTGAGAGGGAAGGAGGAGAGGAAGTAAGTGGAGGCAATACTCAACTCTTCCCCATGGCTGATGCCTCTCCCCACAGTGCACCCCGATATCATCCTCCACCAGGCATGTGAGCCCAACTCACCACTGATGGATGTGCCCTGAGGACCCCAGCTGGCCGGACCCCAGCAGCCTCAGCGGCAGAGGCTGGCTCTGAGGCGCCCTGACATGGACAGGAGTGTGGGTGTGATGAGGAGCCTGGGGCTCAGTTCCCGCAGATGTTTTAATGAGCAGATTCCTCATTTGGATGAAGGTCAGCATGCCCTTGCAGACAGGGCATGAGCGAGCTGTGAGGCATAGCTCCTGAGTGGTCACGTGGACCCCCAGAAACCCAGTCCCCAAACTGTGGAGGCAGCTTCTCTCTTCAGGGGGGGGGGGGGCAGTGCTGAGGGGCTCCCAGGAATTCTCGGAAATGCCCCACACGGCTCTGCAGAGAGGGCGGGATTGACAGGCGGAGACTGGAGAGCCCGCCAGGCCAGCAGGGTCTGTGGAAGTCAGCACTTCCCTCACTCACACCTCTTCCGCGGCCTCATTGTCACGTAGCCCGAGGGAATGTGCAGCCGATCAATCTGCAGACCTGACAGATTCCTGGGCAGGACACCCCAAGGCAGCTGCCCCAGTGAAGGCGCCCCCGTGGGCACTGGGAGGGCTTGGCGAGGGTTGTGGGCCGGAGCGCGGCTGCTCTCAGCAGGCATATTTGGGTCAGTGTCAGCTCCTGACTTGCCTGCTCTGCCATTTCATTAAAGAAGCCTGCAGCCGAGTGTGCTGTGGTCAAACTCACAGGCTGGGCTTCCCTAAGGCCGAGCCCGGTCCTGGGGGGCTCCGTGGCCACGTGGTCACCGGGACGCTGCACCTCTCACTGGGAGTGCTCTTGCTTGGCCATGGGGAGGAGGAAGCCAATGCTGACCAAGGGGAGCACGTCAGGCAGGTGCCCCCAAGAGCCCCTGCCTCGCTCCCTCACATGATCCATCCCCCCTGCAACTCCACCAGGCAGGCCAGGGGCCAGGGCGGAGTCTTGCTGAAAGACTGAGTCGTCAGAGGAGGAAGTAGGGTCACATCAGTGGGTCTCCAAGTGCGATCCTGGCACCACCTGGGAGCTGGTGAGCAACGCACCTTCTCAGGCCCACAGGAGACCTCCTGCCCCAGAGACTGGCTGCTCTGGGGCAGGAGGCCGCTCAGGCTCGAGGAGCCCTGGATGAGATGGTCCCCAGGCCCTTCCTGAGCTGCCTCAGTATCCCTCATGCTGCAGTCTGGCCTGACTGCTGAGCTCCCCACTCCTACGTGCCTCCTCCAGACACCTTGGTGATGCAACACCTCCTGCCGGGCATGCGCAGGGGCGGGCATGCCACTGACGAGCAACCTAGGCCGAGTTGAGCCTGTGCTAGGGCGAGCTGAGGAGCACCCCAACATTAAATACAGTAGCAGTAACCAACAGAGCCCTAGCTGTGCCAGCACGGGCCAGCCCGACTTGATCCTCAGCCAGGTCGGAGTCAGGAGACCAGGATTCTCTTCTTGGCTCTGACACTGAGCAGCTGGCTGACCTGGATGTGTGTGTGTCTCACAAACCTCTCTAGACCCCAATGCAGGCGTCCTCAAACTACGGCCCGCGGGCCACATGCGGCCGCTGAGGACATTTATCCGGCCCGCCGGGTGCCGCTGCCTGTCCTGCTTAGCAGCCGACTTGTCCCGGGCCTGCAGTGCGCATAGGAATTTGTTCATAGTTTTTTTTTTTAAACTATAGTCCGGCCCTCCAACGGTCTGAGGGACAGTGAACTGGCCCCCTGTTTAAAAAGTTAGAGGACCCCTGCCCCAATGTGTGCAGCGGTACAGCAGTGCTTTGGAGGGTACACAGCGGTGCGCTGTGAGAAGCCAGACTCCCGGCCAGCTGCACGATCGCACCGCGGGAGGCTGCCGAGCACACCTGGGAGGGGTGGTGCTGGCTGAGAGGGCCCAAGGGAACTTTGTGGGATGCTGAACATGTCCCGCGTCCATCATGGTGGAGGCTGCAGACTGTATACGCATTTGCCAAAACCCACTCCACCCACCGCACATATAGAAAGGGGGAGTTTTACTGCATGTAAGTTATACCTCAATTGGAAACATTCCTAATAAAATAGGAGGTTTGGGCTCAGATGACTTCTAAAAAGCCTGAGTCTACACCAGGGGTGGGCAAACTTTTTGACTCGAGGGCCACAATGGGTTCTTAAACTGGACCGGAGGGCCGGAACAAAAGCATGGATGGAGTGTTTGTGTGAACTAATATAAATTCAAAGTAAAGGAGCGGAGGGGAGAGCAAGAGAACCGGATAGAACAGCCGGATCCGGCCCGCGGGCCGTAGTTTGCCCACGGCTGGTCTACACCTTGGATTTCTGACTCTCTGTGGGCTCTCTTATGGGGCTATCTGCTGCCTGCTGGCAGACGGGGTGCATGCCAGCCTGTGGGCTCCTCAGCTGGCGGCACGCCCGTCCTGACTCAGAAGGGGCTCCCTGCCCCCGGTGCAGGCAGGACCTCCGCAAACCACAGCTGATGCCGCGTCTGCTCCAAAACGCAGCCTCTGGGGTGGGAGTCAGCGTGAGTTTCAGCAGCGGCTGCCACACACCTAAGACCCACGGAACGTCGCTAGTAGGTGTCACTGTTGTCAGTGGGAGCGGGTGGGAGGCAGTTAACCAATTTAATGAGCAAAAATTACAAAGAAGAAAATTACGAGAGGGAGGTGGAGAGCCAGCAGCTGGAGTCAGTGACTCCCTGAACACAAACATACATTCCGTCATAGAATCTTTATTTTACATATTTGCATCACAGCGAGAAGCCATCCCAACAGCACCCTGATCGGAAGCCCCACCCATCCTGTTTACATAAATGCTCTTCAATGATCATTGTTAAAAAAATACTGAAAGTGCCTTCTGCACCCCAATCTAAGCCGGAAAGCAAATGATATGTACAGGCATTGTCTCCCCCAAATGTCACTTGATTCTGGATTCCATGTGTCTGACTTCTTTAGAGGAAATCCAATTCATGATCTACAAGCGCCCCGAGGTGCCCAGAAAGCCCCTGTCTGCACAGGGCTCGTGCCCCCTTTGGCTAATAAGTACCTGAAATGCGAGGAGGCTGGCCCTCGGCCCCGTCTGAGGCTGCCCACAAACCTCACACCTTGCCTCAGAGCAGCTTACTGTCTTGGGAGTGGATTCGTTTTCCTATTTTGCTTGGACATTGACTGACTTTGTCCAGAACTCCCCCTTCCCAAAGGCCTGGGGAGTTTGGAGGGTTCAGCTCGCTGATCAGTCACTACATTCCAGGTGGTGACAATGCAGGTGGATCCCTTTCTTTGAAAATACATTCTTACTGATTTCAGACAGGAAGGGAGAGGGATTGAGAGAAACATCAATGAGACAGAATCATTGATCGGCTGCCTCCTGCACGCCCCACACTGTGGATCGAGCCCGCAACCTGGGCATATGCCCTGACCGAGAATCGAACTGTGACCTCCTGGTTCATAGGTTGATGCTCAACCACTGAGCCACACCGGCCAGGCACAGGTGGATCCCTTTTAAAGACTTCCTGCCAAACACCCTAGAGCCGTGGTCGGCAAACTGCGGCTCTTTGGCCCCTTGAGTGTGGCTCTTCCACAAAATACCGCAGCCTGGGCGAGTCTATTTTGAAGAAGTGGCGTTAGAAAAGGTTTAAAAAATTTGGCTCTCAAAAGAAATTTCAATCCTTGTTCTGTTGATATTTGGCTCTGTTGACTAATGAGTTTGCCGACCACTGCCCTAGAGAAACAGGAGCACAGAGCAGATCTATGAGAGCCGTTGGTATGTACACGCACGCCTTTGTGATGTACCAGGAGGTACCGAGTCAGAGCCTAGCTTCTTTAGTGGGGAAGCCATTGATTTAGTGACTCCTGAGGGGGAAAGCAGCGGATCCCAGGCACCCCGGACCCTGCACATTCGGAACTGGTTCCGAGGCCAGCCAACAGGGCGTGTGGGAGGGAAGGGGTGGAGTTGGCAGCGGGCAGCATGGAGGGCTCTGCTGTCCCACAGGGTATGGAGCAGGGCCAACCACCTCATCAGACTGTCTGATGGCCCTGGCCTCCTGGAAGAAAAAACTTCAGGATGGGGAAATTGCCAGATGCCACTTGTAATAAAAATGGGCATCTTTCCACTCTTTGGTAAGGGCTGTAAGGGCCGGCTTCTTGCAGTAGACTCGTTAGTGCCAAGACATACATTGGCATGCGGGGAGAACCCCATACACGGTCCAAAGCAATAATGGTCCAAAGCAATAATGTACGCGTTAGTAGCCCTCCTGGTCAAGCGCTCCTCAGCTTAGAAAACGCACCCGCCAGAGCTTCGGGGAGAAAACGCTGCAATGCACCAAAGGCCCGAGCCTCCATGGAATCAATAGATGTGGGCGGGGGTGGGGTGGAGGAGGAGAGGAGGAGGGGCAGGGGGGCAGGCGGTGGAAGGAGAGCAGAGATCCTGATGAGATGGTACGGAGGTGGAAATCCTGCCTCGACAGTCACGTGAAGTGGACTTAAGAGACCAAGAGCTGCCTGGCTGGCTGGACACGTCAGGGGAGAAGGCGCCCTGCAAGTTCACTCGGAGTGGTTTCCTGAGAGAAAACCGGACTGACGCGGGCTGTGACCTGGGAAAGCACCCCCTGCACCAGAGCAGCGGCTCCGGCAGGACGGGCGGCCGCTCCCAGCTTGCGTTCAGTGGCGCTGCATCGCTGCTAACGTTTTAAAGTCCCGAGGGGCCAGAACTAGGCTGATGGCGTCTTTGGCCCCTGGTAAGAGCCAGGATTGAGAGACCAATGACCTTTGTTGTGGTCCAAGAAGTAATTTCCTACAGAAGACACAGACTTCATTAAAGGCAAACAGAGCCTTCACTTCCTGGAACTTCACAGCAGCAGGTTCGCAGTCGCCGGCAGGTTTCTCAAAGGAAGCCTGGGTATTCGTGTGGGCAGAGCAGGGAGGGAGCGCAGTGAAGCTATAAATACCGAGGGCTCCGTGATGTGCACCCATCCTTCCTGCCCAGCCCGAGACTCTGGGAGGCTTAGCCGTCTGAGCTCCGCAGCTCATGGAGTCACGGAGCAGGAGGGCTGTGGCGGGAGCGCCGCTGTGCTTCGGACCCCGGCACAGCGGGTCCTGACTCACGTGCATGCTGGTCCCACTATGAAGTGACAGGGAAAGGGAAGACATGCTCACAGAACAGGTCGGACAGCGAAGTAATTCTGAAACACCTGAGCGACCACCTGCCTTCCCCTTCGGGCTGGGTCTGGGTCTTCCCTAGCCACCGGCCTGACGGCAGACCTTGCGGTTACAAGCAGGACATGGCAGACGCGCTGTGTGGTGGGCAGGCCGTGGCAGCCTGTTTCCAACCACTGCCCCTCCCCCTGTGCTCCTGCCCCGAGGGCCCGCATGGGAGGGGGAGGCAGCCCAAAGGTGCTGGGAGAGCCCCGAGGCTCCTGGAGGTCGGCAGGGGCTTTAAAGGACGCCCAGTCCCACAGAGAAGCCAGCCCTCTGGCTCAGCCTGAATGTGGCTGCTGAGGCGGGGAGCTGCCAGAGGGGGCAGGGGGCAGGGGGCAGGTGGCAGGGGCAGGAGCAGTGCGGGATGGCCGCACACACGTTCTTGTCCTCCCCTGCTCCTCACGCACTCGCTTTCTGCGTGGAGTCCCTTTCAGGAGGGAGTTTTCATCTCACTTTGGTTCTTGCCAAGAAATCTATGGCTGAGTCAAGAACATCTGCTTACAGGACACACAGCAAATGGGTCCCCCCAAGGGAAGCACCCTAAGCGTGGGTTGAGATACATTTCTGCAGCGTTGGGATCGTTTGGACAGGAAAACAAAGCTTTAAAGATATTCCCATCTTCTCTACAACTACCGGCCCTGTCACACAGCTCCGAGCTAAAAGAGAGAGAAAACTGACCCTTGGATGAATACTTGGGCTGTGCTTCCCTGTCCGGAGACGGGAAGGCACGTGGCCCCGCCCCGAGGCCTGCAGAGCCAGGGCCAGCCCGGGCCGGGCCCAGCACAGAGGCCACTGAGAGTGCGTAAGGAGGATGCTTCTTCCTCTCGGGCCAGCCAGGGAGTGGGAATGGCACAGCAGACGGAAAACAACTGCTTTTGAGGAAAGACTTCAGGTTCCCGAACCCGGGATACTGAGCCACCCCTAAGTCTTGTGGTTTCTGACCGACCCTCCGAGCCGGAGGTAAGCAAACCACCCCCAGGGCTGTCCCTGTCCACCTGCCAGGAGGCCCCGACACAGCCTGGCACCCGAGCAGCAGGAAGCCTTCCTGTGTGGCCATGCTCCTCGTGGGAACGATCACGAAGCCCTCAGGCCCAGGGGCCTCCGGAGCGGTCCCGGGCTTCCAACGGCTTAGGTGCAATGCTGTTCACTGTGGGCAGCGCCCCGTGTTGGTCCCCACGCTCGGGGAGTCCCCCAGGGAACCTGAGTTCCTGTGAGCTGCCTCCCGGCCTTGAGCCTAAGCCGGCCAGTCACACTTCCTCACACACTCCAGATACCGACGAGGCAGCCGTCCACCTCCTCTGCCTGAGCCCTCTGGTTACGGGGACAGCTTGGTCATGATGGCCCGCTTGGACTCACGTATTTGCTTCAGCACCTCCTGTCCTGCCCCAGCTGCTCCTGAAGGAAAGCTCCTTCCCCTCCCCCCCGGATCCCCATCACACCAAGTAGACAGGAACCACGAGGAGAGAGGGAACCGAGACGTGCTGCTCTGGATGTTCAAGAAAACCCTACAGAATGCTTTTGAGCTAAAAATATATTTCTGTCCATCCTTTAGGCAACACAGAATACCCTTCCATCAGGAACACCCCCCCCCCCCCCCGCCCCGGGCTGTGTCCCAGGGCTGGGCCGCCGGTGCCATCCCAGCCGAGCAGAGCCCCCTGGGAAGACACCGCTCCCAGCGCTGCGGGTTCCTGGACCCTTTCAGGACCCGGGAGAAAGGCCCGAGGCCGCGTTTGGGGACAGGATCTGGGGCGGGCTCGGCATGCTAAATCAGGTTTTGACTCTGCTTTCTAAAACCACCTCATTCCCTTCGGTTTCTGACCCCAAAAGCTGCAGCGGCGCCCTCCATCCCCCGTAAGCCTGTGCTGTGACGACACAGAAGCCGACTTCCTCCCCACCCACCATCCATTCTGATGTGCTACACTCCGGGGGTCACACTGCCTGTACCCTAAGCGCTCCCAATTAAAAATATATGTATATAAATCAAAACAAAGTCTTCCTTTTATTCTCCTCCTCGCTACACTCCCTCTGCAGCGTGCCCACCTGAAGGAGAAATCAGCTGCCTACGACCAGCCACAGATCAGTTTCCATAGAGAGTAAAAACGGGCTTCCGCGGCACTCTGCTCCCAGCATGCGCTCTGAGGTGTCACTGTCGGGAGGTGCCGGCCGCTCTCGCTCACCAAGAGGACTGTTAATAAATTAAGTGTCTTCTTCGCGGGGCCAGCCTCGAGCGTGCTCCATCACGCGGCGCATTCCCAGTCGCCCTGGGGCTCCACCGAGCCGTTGGTCACCTTCTTGACTTTCTTCATGTTCTCCATCACCCCTGACGTCGTCACACTGCACGGGAAAACAACAGGGGGCGCGTCAGTGGGCAGCAAGGCCGTCTTCGCCACAGCACCTCCCGGAGGGTGAAGGGCTGGCTCTGGAGTCAGAGCTGGGCTTGAATTCTGACTGGCTCCTGGCCGCTATGTAACCTTGGCCTAGTCGCTTGAGCTCTCCGTGCTCCAGTACAATAAGCAATTCCCGCTTCCCGGGGCTACCGTGAGGGGATATGAGGGTCTCCAAAGCGCCCAATCAATGCATGGCGGCTGTTACTGCTACAATCGCCAGCCTGTCACGGCCTCCATGGGTGCTCATGTTGCGTGCACGTCCTCCCGTTACAGCCATGAGACTGCTCCGTTACAGTTAACATCTGAAAAGAATGCTAGCCCAAGGCAGACATTCGCAGTAACCAGCCACCCTGGAGCATTTCTGAGTCACGGGGCAGAAGCACAGGTGCGGCGGACAGTTCTGGGCCCAGCCTGACACTGGAGCTGGAGAACGGGCTGCTTTCTGCAGACCCAGGCGCCGGTCCCCGCAGGCTGCGCCGTCAGTGAGCATGGGTCTCCGCCGCCCCATGCCTCCCAGGACGGGGCCTATTCTCTGTTGGTCCCTGACACTCAGGAGGGGCTGTGGAGCCCTCACTGAATCCGTGGATCAAAAATAGAAGCACAGCCCCGGCCGGTTTGGGTCAGTGAATAGAGCGTCGGCCTGCGGACCAAAAGGTCCCGGGTTCAATTCTGGTCAAGGGCATATACCTTGGTTGCAGGCTCCTCCCCTGCCTGGGCCCTGGTTGAAGCTCATGAAGGAGGCAACCAATTCATGTGTCTCTCTCACGTCGATATTTCTGTCTTTCCCTCTCTCTTCCACTCTCTAAAATCAATGAAAAAATATCCTCGGGTGAGGATTAATAACAACACAAAATGGAAGCACGCTAGCCCTTTCCCGGAGTGGAGCACAGCCTCTGGCGTGGTGGGGTCCATGGGAAGACGAGATGTGAGCTGGGCAGGTGCTAAGGATGTGTATCTGCGAAGGACACGGTGGTCCCAGAGCAAGAGGCATCGAGCAAACATACAGAGCTCCTCCTGGCAGGACTGGTTTTAGGGCAGCCACACTATCTGTATGACACTATTATGGTAGATACACGTCATCACACATTTGTGCAAACCCACAGAATGCACACCACCAATCGTGGTCCCTAAGGTAAACTATGGACTCCGGGTGACAATGACTGTCAATCAGCTTCATCGACTGTAACAAATGCACCGCTCTGGAGGGGATGTTGCTAATGAGGAGGCTGTGCATATGTGAGGCCTGGATGCTGATGGCAAATGGCTGTATCTTCTGTTCAATGTTGCTGTGAACCTAAAACTGCTCTAAAAAATAGCCTGTTAAAACAAACATGCCTGGCCCTGACCGGTTTGGCTCAGTGGATAGAGCGTTGGCCTGCTGACTGAAGGGACCCGGGTTCGATTCTGATCAAGGGCATGTACCTTGGTTGCAGGCACATCCCCAGTAGGGGGTGTGCAGGAGGCATCTAATCGATGTTTCTCTCTCATTGATGTTTCTAACTCTCTCTCCCTCTCCCTTCCTTTCTGTAAAAAATCAATAAAATATATTTTTAAAAAAATGCCTGGCCCAGCATCTCCTAAGTACCCTACATCCCCATCACGGACCCATAGGGACCTCCTGATCAATAAAATAAGTGCAATCAGTCAACTCAACAGACTCTCCAAGGACCCTGCCCACCGCCCCCATGTGGCACCCCCAGTGTTTGTCCAGGTGCCAGCACATGAGGAGTCACAGGCAGAGCAGGTGATGTGGGGTTGATGGTGTGACCTGGAGCCCGTGGGAGCTGCTCAAGTGACCTGAAGCAGATCACGACCGATGGTAGTGATGCCGGTGGGCACAGCAGACCTCTGGGAAGGGAAGCCCGGCCGGCTGCTGCTCAAGAGTGCTAGGCGTCCCTGGGCAGCTCAGCCGCTGCAGCAGTGAGAACGGAGGCAAGGTCAGACCGACACCCTGCGGCCTCCCACGCAGGGACTTTGCAGCTTCGCAGGCACCTCCAGCACAGCCTCGTGTTGGTGCCAACTCTGAAGAGGGCACAACAGCTGAAGAGCCCCCATCGGCCCAGCACTCCGCACGTTAACGGCTCTCCGAGGAAAGGTCTCTACAAGCGTGGGGAGCCATGAGCAGCGGGATTCTCTGCCTAAACTCCCCCTCAGGGGACAGGCACAGCCTCCTGGAGCGGCCCAGGCCGCAGTCACCACACTCACTTCATAGACGGGACAGTGAGGTCTCCAGAGGCGAGGCCTGCTCCTCTTGCCTCTGCCCACGCCTTCTCCGCCCATCTAGCTCCTTCGTGTCCTGGCTGGTGACATGCCCTTCCGTGGCTCCAGGGCACGCCCAGACCTCAGGACTGTCCACCCTGTCCCACTGTCCCCGCAGCAGACTGGGCTCCCGGAAGGCCGGGCTTCTGCTCCGGCTGGCGCTCCACAGCTGCCCTAGGGCACACGGCCAGGCTGGCCTCTCTGGCTGCCCAGCCCAGTGCCCATTCCAGCAGGAGCTGTCCTGCTTCCGGTGCCTGCTCAGGGAAGCGCCTCTCTGAGGCAGGTGGCCAGCAGCTGGGGAGCTGGGCTGAGGCCGGGGGGCCAGTGCTAAGGCTGATGCGCTCCCTGTGAGATCAGTACAGGAGTCTGTGGAGGACAGGTGGGAGAGTGGAGCCGAGATGCCCGAGACAAGGAGCAGGGAGCTCCGACAGAGATGGCGAGGGCACATGGATCCGGGGCTGCCCCCCACATCCCATGGTGACCCCTCTCTTCCCAACAGAGCCCTGAGTCCTGTACTTGCACCCCACAGGGCCTAATGCACACAGGCAAGATGAGAACGTTGCTTTAGGCAACCACTGATCCCGCGGCTACCCAGGTCACAGTCACATGTGGTGTGAGTGAGTGGCCGATGGACACAACTATTTCTTTAACCAAACTAAACCGGAAACTATAACCAAACTAGAAATTGCTTTCTGGACCGGGAGGTGGAGAGGCCCGGCTGAGAGGCAATCCCATAGCCTCCCATCGTCCTGTGCCCACTGTAGGTGCCGACCCCGCGGGTGCTCACAGGAGGCAGTCCGAGTGGCCACAACCTTGGGGACGGTGCTGTGGATGAAAACCCAGAGCACCAGGATGTGCACAGCACACGGGCAGCTGCTAAGTGCTGAAATCGCAGCCAATATTTAACATGTTCAATTTTTTATGATAAATTTTGTTACTAAAATTGGTCCAAAGAGAGATGTTGAAAGAAAGAGAAAAAAGACAAAGTCAGTGCTACCTCTGAGTGCGCCCTCATCTTGCAGGCTCGGAGGGAGGAAAAAGAGGGAAAGCTCCCAGCACCCCCACCCCCCGGGGGAGACTCACTCCCAGATGCACTACGCCCCTCAGCTGGGCCTCAGATGAAGGAGGTGAGGGCAGGGGCGGGAGAAACTCCCCCCACCTCCCGGTGGCCACTCACGTGCGGTAGTGGTCAGACCCACCAGGAAGAGGGGGCATCGGCTGGGGGCGGGCGCTTGAGGAATACTACTTCCTAGAGGTGCTGCTCTGTGACAAGGATCGGACCAGCTCCTTCTTTGGTAAACCCCTCCAGTGTGGGTGGCAGAGAGCTCCTGGCCTGCTGGGCAACCAGGCCAGGGCGCCGCTGCCTCTGGCTGGCTGTCGGTGGAGGACTTCAGGGTGCGAGCGCTCCCACTCCAAGTGGCGGAGGGAGACGACAGCCCGGGCGGCTGCCCTGAGCGGCTGCAATTGGCCTTTGCGCACCTGCAGGGGAACGGGAGGCAGCTGCGCCAGAGCGTCTGTCCAGCCTGTTCTGCTGTCACATCTTATAAATTCCTAGAACTCTCTCAGCAGCGGAGTACTTAGCCAAGAGAAAGCCCAGAACAATTTCCGTGCGGATTTAAAGGTACTTGACCTCAATCCGCTCCTAAACTTCTTTTCTGGCTAAACTGGGCTCGCACTCCCAGGGAGGGCACCACCCTGAACGAAGCCTTGGCTGGGTTTGCCCCCTCTCCGGCTGCATCACAGGGAGGACCCATTCACTGGCACAGGACGGCCCCACTAAGGCACTGAACAGTGTGACCAGAGTACTGGTGCCCTGTGACGGGTGTAAACTGAGTCAGCCCGAGGACATCCCAGCCTTCCCAAGTCTTGCCAGAATAAAGCACAGGCTCTCTAGTCCCCGTAGACGGCGGTCTATCTGCCCACGCCCTCTCCTTTCCTCCTGACTACAACCGCAGAAATGATAATCGTCACCAAATATTGCTAAAATGATTACCATCACCAAATATTGAAACCAGAACCAAAACAGAATTGTGCCATGAGACATACCTTCCTAACTCATCCACACTTCCAGACTAGCGGCTGGCGGACGGGATGTGGGGACAGGAAATCTACATGACTGGCGAGAACACCAACTGGTACGGCCATTTCGGACCACAGCCCAGTCAAGTGGAAGATGTCAGGAGCCAGCCATTTGGCTCCTCGCTGGCCACCCAGAGAACAAGCCCAGGTCCCCCGCAGGAATGGACCAATCCCCCAGATCTCAGGTTGCTTCCCGCTGCTGCTCACCACACTGGCTCTCACTTGTGCCTCTTCAACCAGTCACTGGCTCAGACCTGCAACTTCCAGAAGAGGCACACGTGCTTCTTCTCCTGCTTTCCCCCCGCCTGCCAGCTGCCAGCAGGCCTGTCTTCCTCTGCACAGGGAGGGGCTGTGTGCAGCCAACAGTACGATCTGCCTTTGCTCCTTGTTCCCACAGTGGAGCTAAGCACCAGGAGCTGCACCAGCCTTTGAACTGGGAAAAATCAAAGGCCATCCTGGCTGGAGGCAGCGCACCGGAACCTCGCCCTCAGGCTAATCCTCAAACACAACCGCCTGGCCTGGCCCATCAGTTAACAGCGAACTATTCTTCATCCCTATTCGCTTCTGGAAAGCGACTGCCTTTCCCAGAAACAGCACCCTGGAGGCACTCACCCTGAGACTCAGGGGCCCCGTTAAGGCAGATCTAGGTCAGTCATGGTGCTGCTGCAAGAGCCACTGGCTCTCTGAAGGTAAAGGACGCATGACCTTCACTAGCAGACCCAAGAGATTCGGATGATCACATTTTCAGGCACAGGCTCCCAAGGGCAGGGGCCCAGCAGGAAGCGGGCTTGTCCGTCCTCAGCCGTTTGGAACAGGCCCAACATGTCCCCAAGTTCATGCCACCCAGTTAGCGAGCGCGGGGTCCATTTCCTTCTGCCAAAAATAGAGGGCCCACCTCTGGAGCAACCACATGTGCAGCAGCTGCTCCGATTCACACCCTGCTGCTCCGCGTCAGGCCACGGGGCAAGGGAGGGGAGGAGGGAGATTTCTTACACAGATTCCATTTCCAGGTCATCGTCTTCCTGAGAAAGCTGTAGGTAGGGGTTATCTGAAGCTGGGCGGAACTTGTACCCGGTGAGAACAAAGAACACCAGAGTGGCCATTTCGTCCATGAGCTGCAAATTAAAAACACCCCGAACAAAGGGATGAGCGCCACTGTTTTTCGGAAAGCAGTGGAACTGAACAAGCTGACCCCCACCCCCCGCCTGGCAACCTGCCACTCCATGGCCACGCCTCAAACGCCGAGCTGGCTGCTGGGGAGCGTTTTCCGCCCGAGCTGTGCTGAGGCCTCAGCCAGGCATTCTGCCCAGAGATGACACCTAAGACTCCCAGCTTTACCTGGAATGTCCACTGCTGTGTTTTAAGGGTCATTATATACCCCCACTTCCTACAGTGCCTAACGCATCAAGAGTACTTAAGAGAACAGTCTTCCAGACTATTCGATGGCCTGCCCTATAGTTAAGCCAGTTCTAGTCACTGCAAAGATACTTCACTATTGAAATTATAACAATGGGCAAAGGAGAAGGCAGGTCTGCATCCTAAGCCACTCTAAGTCCTGTCACTGACGGAGACCCATCTCATCTGGGCTTTAATTACCCAGAGTAAACCTTATTCTCTCTGTCTGAGGCTCTTCTCTTCAAAGACTCTTCACACTGAACGCTAACATCAATAATGCAACGACCTCAGACTTCTCCTGCAATCCAGCAGTTCTGGACAGGAGCCGGAATCGCGGCCCAGCAGAGAGCGCGGTCTCACCAGGCACTGCCAGGCAAACCAGGACTTTAGGTTGCAGCCTCAGGCTGTCTCCGGGACCAGCATACCTGATAGAGCCACTTCCACTGGAACGGAACGGCAAATTTGAGGAAAAATGCAATGATCCTGGTGAAGTATATGTAACAGACGATCTAGAGGAAGAGGAAAGAAACAAGAACATCAGCACAGAAATGTGGCACTGCTTTCTTCCGACAATTTGCTTTCAAATCAACTACAAAACAGACACAGAATGGCTCGGCTGGTCACACGGCAGCGCTTCTTGCTCTCCGGGTGACCACCATCCTGGGAACAGCCTTCACACGGCAGCGCTTCTTGCTCTCCGGGTGACCACCATCCTGGGAACAGCCTCACACCCACGGGAGGTCGAGCATGTCAGTCCGGTTGCCGACGTCAAGACCCAGGGGGCAGTGTTTTCCCCCCCAGGTTGGAGGCGTTTCCAGTAGCAACAGCAAAATAAAGCCACAGGAAGTGCTGACTTCCAGGCTCTGCAGCAGGTGCCGGGACGTCCGAGGTCCACACCGCACAAGTGCCAGCAATACTCAGTCCTCTAGCAAGGGAGGGGCTGCTGAGTGCGACTCGCGGGCCACTCGAGTGTGGCCTGCTCACTGGGACCAGGAAAGACACGTCCAAAGGGAAGACGGCTCAGAAACTTCCTGTTAGGGGTCAGGAAGCAAACTCCAGAAGACCCATTCCTTAAATATCCCAAGAAATTCTGTTTCTAATAATTTAGAGTAAGTCCCGCCTTTGGTGCTAATGCTTGTCTGAGCCCTTCATGTTTATGTCAGTTCTGTGTTTAGGGGTGACCCCATTTTTGTAAATGAATAAAAAAGTCCCATCAAAGGAGCATCTAATCCTAGGAAAGAACCTAGGCAGTGGTCGGCAAACTGCGGCTCGCGAGCCACAAGCCGCCGTTTGCTGCTCTGATGACTAATGAGTTTGCTGACCACTGACCTAGACTCTCGATTCCAATAATTACAGGCTGTTGTTGTTCCTTGTGATTAAGCCCCTATCCCAGCGGTCGGCAAACTCATTAGTCAACAGAGCGGCAAACCGCGGCTCGCAAGCCGCAGTTTACCGACCACTGACGTAGAGAAACAGGCACTCAGCTGCCAACAGTGATCACCGCAGGGAGGAGGCAGCTTGGGGTCGGAGAGGGCGGTGCCGTTTCTATAATCCTGCACGGTAAACGCATCAAGCAGGGATTGCTTTTCTGAGTATGTAAAGCCAAATTTAAAACTAACCTTGAAAAAGAGCAAGCAGACACGGAATTCCCATATCCAAGGACACAAGCTGGTTGGTGGAGTGACGCCATCAGCCCCAGGCAGCACCCACCTCATGCACCCACCCTCCTGTGGGAGCGAGCCCCTTTGCTCTACTCATTGTGTACAGATTTAGGGTTTTTTACTCACCAGGACGTAATAATGTCTGAAAAGTTTCAGCTTTGCCAAGTTAATAGCAGCTAGGGAGAAGAAAGGAGAAAACAGAGGCTCGTTAACCTTTCTCATTTGGAAGCGCGAGGCACTCAGCACCCTTTCAGTCAAGGGGCCGAGTGGAATACAGGAGCGACGCCCGGGCTCATCGTATTTCTGGGAATGCAGCCGCTGGGCCGGTCTCCCTGTCTCTAGGCGTCAGGGATTGTGGGGACAGCAGGCGGGTTGAGCTCCAGTGCACGGGCTAACCCGCACATTCCCCCGTCCTGGGTTCAGTAGCTTCACACCGGCGATGCCAGGAGTACACTGACCCACAGAAGCCAGCAGTCACTACAAAGCAGGACCCCTCCTCCCCAAGCCACAGTAAACATTTCAGCTCTGCCAATGCGGCTGACAGAGCTGCCCCCACTAGGACCAGTCTCAGCGGGGTCCCTGAGCAATCTGGGAGGGCCTCCCACTAGTTCAGGGTGTAAATCCAATTAACAGGAGTGCACCCTGCAAATTTAAGTTTCACTTAGATTTCCAGTAAGTGCCTTGTAACAAGCCCTTTAAATACAACCTCCCTGGCTGTGTCCTACCTTCATGATGCTCAAGGTCAGGGAGCCAGGATAGCTAACTCCCTGCCTCTGCCTAAGGCCATGAAATATTGATGACCACAGAGGGTAGCCTGGCTCCCTCCCCAAAGAGCAATCCTTTCATTCATCATAAACCTTCCTACAAGAGGCAAATTAATTTTGCTTAATAGCATTCAATGACTGGTTCCATTAAGAATGGGCCTGTGGATAGCGGAGGTTTGCATTTCCTCTTCCTCCCCCCTCGGCCTCATTAGTGGGAGACAATCAAGCTTAGGCTTCCAAAAGAAACTCCCTGAATCCAAAATAATCTTCGAGGTGATTATCAGCTACCAGTATCTGTATGAATCTCTTCTGAGAAACCTAATGCACCGATGAAAAGATCAGAAACGCTTTCCGGGAAATTCTAAGTCCCCGACTGGTGAGGCTATTACACCCACCTCCAGCCTGCAAAGGACGCATGCTCGCAGCAACATTTGAAGAAGCTCCAGGAAAGCACGCAGTTCAGCACAGGCTCTTAACTAGTGCTTTCTCTGGTAGCCTTGTGATTTTTTAAATTAAATCTCTGTGGTTCTCAGCCATTTTTCATTCGCTCTGACTCTGGGCCAGGCCCGGCATGCAACAGTGACCATGGCGGCGTGGGCTGTGGCCAGGGGTGGCTGCCCTTCCTCAGGAAAGAGCCGCCACACCCCGAGGTACACTCACTTAATACTAAGTGCACAGAGTACTGGGGCGTGTGCCATGAGCAGGTGCTCGTCCTCGTCTTGGGATGGGAGAGGAGTCGCAGAGGGCAAGGCATTACACAGAGAAGTGTGGGATAACTACATTCCCGAAGGTTTAAAGCTTCACTCATTTGTAGGATCGAGTGTTGCTTTTGTTTCTGTGTGCGTCTCCTGCTCCCCCCGGCAGTGGTCAATGAAACAGCCGCTCACGCCACACCGCCCACACACGCAGCCAGCCTCCGGGAACAGCCCTCCCCAAGGAGCAAAACGGTTCTTGAACACAGACACTCAACCCTCCTCTTCGCGAAGAACTGAGAAAGAACAGCACCAACAAGTAGACCATCTAAATAACCGAAGTGCTTTAAGTCTCTTGGGAATTTTGCTTGTTGAAATAAATCCTGACAAATGAAACTCCTGCCCTTGAAGGTTCACCAAGACCCATCAGCCTGGGGGGGGGGGGGGGAGGGAGAGAGAGATATCACGCTTTTACTACCAGATTTCAAGGTGCCGTGAGAGGAATATGCATGGCTGCCATAGCCTAGCCACACGTGGGGAACGCGCCCAGACCAGGGGCACAGGGTGAAAGAGAGGGTCCCAGAGGAGGCGGTGTCTAAGCAGAGGCCTGACGGGGCTCAGTGGGGAACAGGAGTGGTGAGACCAAGTGGAGAGAATGCTCAGGAAGAGCCAGCATCACCCACGGGGATGAGGGCAGCGCAGTGCGCCCGACGGTGGAGAAGCTGGGAGAGGCCAAGCAGGGCTGGGCTGAGGCCAGAGCCGAATCAGCTGGCCCCCTTGTTGGCCAAGGGCCCCACAGAGCCTCTGAAGGGCCGGAAGCAGGGCAGTGCCTTGATCCACCTACATTTTAGAACAATCTCTCTGGAGAAAGGATGGAGAGAACCAAAAAGGAACCCAATTGAGGTCAAAACCCTTGGATGTGTGGAGGTCCCTCTAAAAGGTGGTGAGGGATTTCTCAGTGCACAGCAGTGGGCGGGCAGTGAGCCAGGCTGATCCCGCCTGCTGGTTGGCTGGGGGAGAAGGAAGGACAAGGCAATGAGGCCGAGGACCAGAGAGAATTCTTAAGGTGAAGCCTGATGGTCCACTCCCTGTCACAGGGAAGGAGAGCAAGGGTGGGGAGGGAGGGCTGGTTGAGAGAAAGCAGAGGGGTTCTGACAACGTGTGCAGTGAGGGAGGGAGGGAGTGGAAGGTGCTGTCCTAACATCTCCCTGGTGTCACATGCATCACCACGCCACCTGCAGGCTGACTGTGAGGCTGGCATGAACCACTCTGCACCCAGAGGAGTCATCAGCACGGATGTCACGCCATCCAGGACACGCGCTGGGACTGACAGATGGGCCTTGGGAACAACCAGTGTTGTCTTTAAGAAACGCAGCCACAATAAGCAGAGCTCCCAAACCCACCAGCGTGACAGTCACGTGCAAGACTTCTGTCTACAAGACTGCTGGCCTTGGGGTCAGGCTCCCGGGCCCACATGGGTGCGGTAGTCACAGCTGAGGCAGCGAAGGGAGGGAGGAGGCTTACTCATTGCAGCAAGGACAGGAGTGGGTAACAGTGCAGGACCTGCCGCTTCCTGGCTGTGTCCCCTCAGGTAGGTCTCCTAACCTCTCTGAGTCTGTTTCTTCATCTGTGGAACAAGAATACCAATGCCCACCACTGAGGTTGTTGGGGCAGCACAGTGAACACCTGAGGAATGGCTGATGTCACACTATCAGGATTATATTAGGATTACACCTGATGAATCAAATACCGAATGTGGCATTTACTGTGTTCCAGTGGCTGCCACCTCAGGCACAAATCCAAACTGGAATAATGGTGACCTGGGACTGCCAGAGGGCCCAGGGCTCCCCGGGCGGACGCAGTGCTGCCGTGTGCATGCGAAATGAGTCAGCCCGCTGTGCCCGGGACGCCCGCTCCAGGACGGGACACTTCACCAGCTGAACCAACGAGCACTGACACAGCAGGAAGCAGCCTGGAATCCCACACCTCCCCAGCTTCTTCCAAAAAAGCTTTCCCTGGAGTTAAGGATGCTGACAGCTTGCTGTTCGCTGGACCACAGCAGACTGGGCCCCGGGGAGTAAAAGGCTCACCAAGTCTGGGCTGGCTATTTCTGATCCACCACGAGGAACAGCAAATATGGTAAAAGAATGAGCATGGTGAGAAGAAAAATGCCTCGGACAGGAGCCAGGAGATCTACATTCCAGGGCCTGCACCATCATCATGCAGGGTGCCAAGTCCGGCTGGCACTCCTTCTCGGCAGCGTCTCCTCATTTGGAGAATTTCTTTATGGCAGTGCTGCTGCTGCTGCTTCTTTTTTTAATATATTTTTATTGATTTCAGAGAGGAATGGAGAGGGAGAGATAGAAACATCCATGATGAAAGAGAATCACTGATCGGATGCCTCCTGCACGTCCCACACTGGGGATCGAGCCCACAACCTGGGCACGTACCCTTGACTGGAATCGAGCCTGGGACCCTTCAGTCCGCAGGCCGACGCTCTATCACTGAGCCAAACCCGCTAGGGCTATGGCAGTGCTTCTTAACCTTGCGAGCACAGAATCACTAACTTCACTGAAAAGCTCCCGGGGGAATAGGGAGGAGCGATGGGGGCAGGGAGGCAGAGCATGTACACCTGCTTCAGGAGCTCCTGCAGGCTGACCCGCTGGGAGATCCCTCTTCCTCCCATCACTCTCAAAAAAATGGCCAGATGGGATAAAGGGGACACATGTAACACTTTCAACATGAAGATTAAAAAAAAAAATTTGTTTGGCACATGCTTTTTAGTGACGAGAACAGAACAAATGCCCACTGAGGCAGCAAGTGCCCAGCCCTTTTGAATGCTAACAAGTCAGTACTCTCTCTGACCCAGCAGCAAAAGAGCAAACATCCGCCATCTGGGGTGGGGGGGCAGGGGGGGGGTGCCTCCCTTTCCCTAGACTGCGCCTCTCCTCCCTAAGCCAAAGAGCAGCTCAGCAGGGTGGCAAGCAGACAATCCCCTACCTCCCAGCACACTTCCCTGGATGGATGGTGTGGGAACCGTGACAATGAGAAGAACAGTGGTGCTGGTCCTCACCACCTATTAGGTACACTGTCTGGGGTTCATCTCACTAATCCTCACGGCAGCCTCTGAGAGGGAGGGCATTATTACCTCTGCCTCACAGGTGACAGACAGAGCCTGGGGGTTAGTCAATTACCAAGGTCACACAGCTTATAAGTGGAGAGGCCAGTCCTCAAACCCTACACTCTGCGCTAAGAGAAAGGCACCCACAGCTCTGTAATCCACTGGCTGCTCAGACGCAATCACGGCTCAAAATGCGAGGCAATGCCCAGGGGCTGCCAGCCAGCCATCTCGAGGAGTTAATTCTAACTTATTTATGGGACACAGAGCAAAAGGCCCACAGCTGCCACTTAAAGGGTAAAAAATTTCCAAAACAATCTTTCCCTGGTGTGAGGAAAGCCTCGAGGCTTAAAAACATCCCTATCTACCCATCATCCTTTTCTCCTGCTTTCTCCCTGCTGCACTGCAGAGGGACTTTTCAATCAAACACAAAAATAAAAGAAATGGTGATGGCACAGCGAATGGCATCAGTCGCTGTGACTCACCCCCACCCTCAGCGCTTCCACAGTCTGCTGAGGCTGGGGCTCGAGCACACTGCACAAGGGGACAGGTGGCTTTCCACGTCAGGGTCCAGCACAGCCTTGCAAGCTGAGATCACACTGGTCCCAAGCCAGTCCTCTCAGGTAGCGACACTCTGGAGAGTGACCAGCCTACGGGGTGCCGTCTTGGCCTCCACTAAGAGGATACCCCACTAGTCCATCTCACAAACACGGGATCCAGAGCAAATATGAAAAAGGCTGTGATAGAGGATAACATTTCTTGATTTTCAAAATGTTGTCACATGAAAAGTGGTTCAAAATACATTTCCAATATACATTTAAATACTTCTTAAAAATGGATTTCAGAGAGGAAGGAGAGGGAGAGACAGAAACATCAATGAGAGAGAAACACCGATAGGCTGCCTCCTGCACACCCCACACTGGGGATTGAGCCGGCAACCCAGGCATGTGTCCTGACTGGGAATCGAATCATGACCCCCTGGTTCAATAGGTCGACGCTCAACCACTGAACCACACTGGCCGGGCTAAACATGGTAACTTCTTACATCCGTGTGAGCTTCACAGCTCTCAAAGTGCTCCCTGGGAGGCCGGCAGGCAACATCACTCACTGTCTGTGGCAGCCAGGTGTGCGCAGGCTCTCTGTAAAGGACTGGGGAGCAAGTGTTCCAGGCCTTGTGGGCAGACAGTCTCTGCCGTAACTAATCGACTCTGGCGCAGTAGCAAAAGACAACACATACAAATGGGCACGGCTGTGTTCCAACAGAACTATTTCTAAAAACAGGTGGGGCCCTCCTTCTCCTTTCTCGCCAGTGGGTTTTTCATTAGGTTTGTTTCTATAAAAACACCCAAAATAAAACATTTTTTTTTGGCCCTAGCCAGTTTGGCTTAGTGAATAGAACATCGGCCTACGGACTGAAGGGTCCCGGATTCGATTCCGGTCAGGGCACATGCCTGGGTTGCAGGCTCGATCCCCAGTGGGGGGCATGCAGGAGGTGGCCGATCAATGATTCTCATCATTGATGTTTCTGTCTCTTTCTCCTTCTCCCTTCCTCTCTGAAATCAATAAAAATACACACACACACACACACACACACACATGCATACATAAAACAAAACGAAAAACACATTTTTTTGGTATTTGCTGCACAGAACAAATGGATTTCTTAAACAGTCACAAGAACCTGACCAAGGAAGCTTGAAATGAGCTCAGCAACACAGGAAAAAAGAATGAGGCAGCCTTTCAGGCCCATTCATGGTCGTCATGACAACGAGAGACTCAAGAAGCTTCATCCCTAATACATGGTTCTCAAACTTTTGGTCTCAGGACCCCTTCACACTTTTAAAAAGTATTGAGAACCCCCAAGAACTTTTGATTATGTGGGTAAAATCTATCAATATTTACCACATTAGAAATTACAACCAATTTTAAAAACCTATATACATAAAAGCCTAAGTGACCGGCCAACTGGTAGCTATGACATGCACTGACCACCAGGGGGCAGATGCTCAATGCAGCAGAAACCACAGGCATGGAAACATGAAACAAACTGAATCTCAGAGGGAAGGGGGAAGGGGGAGGGTGGGAAGAAATTAACCAAAGATCTTATATGCATACTAGAGGCCCGGTGCAGTGGGGCCCCTCGGCCTGGCCTGCACCCTCTCACAATCCGGGGCCCCTAGGGGGATGTTGGAGAGCCAGTTTCGGCTGGATTCCCGCAGGCCAGGCCAAGGAACCCCACCGGTGCACGAATCCATGCACCGGGCCTCTAGAATTTAATAATTCATTTGAAAGTGACAAAAGTAATAAATAATATCTTTCTTAAAAAATAATGGAAATTTTCCCGAGAAGCGTGGGACTGTTTCCCACTTTTGTCACTGTCCCTCCTGTCTGGCTGGGTGAACACAGTGGACTCCAGTGTGCTGGGAAGGAGTGTTTGGTTGAAGGAGATGGAGAAAGTATGGCCTCAGGAGAGATGCAGGCCCTGTCAGGTAACTGTGAGCAGTCTTTACACTAAAAGTTGACAAATGGCAGCTGCTGAAAGATAGAGGGGACTCTGAGACTGTGGCCATGAACCTGCATGCTGTCACACCGCTGACCCCACTGGTCCCTGCTGCACTCGGAAGGGACCATTGTTATTCACGTGGCTGTTGTGTGACATGCGCTGACCAGGTGGAGAACACTGCCCCACTGCGCTCTACACGTCTTGGAAACGTGGAAACATTTAACATAAATACTTTCCTTAAAGTCACTTTTGTTACTATCAGCCCTGCTCCCCTCGGAAGTCTTTTAAGAACCAGAAGCTGCTGAGCCTGCAGTAGTGGATCCAAGTTTTCCTAAATTAAAAACTGTGCTTTCAAGAAGAGAATCGGGTCACTGGCAACAAATAGTTTTAGTTGTTTTCCTGAAGCGACATGCTTACTTTGATCATTTTCAAGAAAATGTCGGCTCCTTTGTAGTTCAGAAAGGGTGACGACTGGGTGTTCACATCCTCGTGTGAGATGTGCCTCCCTCAAACCTTGTTAGGGCTCTTACCCATCTGACGGAAGAGAAAAAAGAAGTCTGCCGAAACGCAATGAGTACCCACAATATGACTGTCATCCTTCCTTCAGATATCAGTGGTATCCCAGAGGAGAGGGGCCAGTTCGGCCTGCCACGCAGACACCTGCCCAGGCCTCCTCCGACAGCCATCACGCTGCGGCACCCAGCACAAGTGCTTCACACAGGACGTGAAAGACATACTCGTGCAGCTTCCACGATTCATCAAGGCCACTCTTGAAATGGGCCTTTCCCACCCGCTGAAGGTAGGTGGCAATGAAGAATGCACTGGCCCCTCATAGACTTCGCTGCTGCCTGGAGCCCCACTCAGTGCCAGCTGGTTGACCCACTTCTGCACCATCAGTGCAAATGTCAACAGCGAAAAAGGCTGAGCATGTCTTACTAGAAAAACAGCTTTGACCCCAAGGACCCTCGTGGGAACTGCTGCCCTGACAAATACGGCTGCAGCAGCTCAGAACACAGCCTCCATAAACCCAACTAGCCCATCGCTATCGGCTTACATGCTTTGGAAGCTCACATATAAAGGCTAAAATTTCTCAGAATATGTCCTCTAAATTTTCCTCAGAAACAAGAAAAAACAAGTGATCAGGAGCAGAAATAGTGAATAAATGTACAGTGTACACTCCCAAGCCAGTCCTCTAAGGCAGTGGTCGGCAAACCATGGCTCGAAAGCCACAGGCGGCTCTTTGGTCCCTTGAGTGTGGCTCTTCCACAAAATACCATGTGCGGGCGCGCACGTACAGTGCGATTGAAACTTCGTGGCCCATGCGCAGAAGTCGGTTTTCAGCCTGGGCGAGTCTATTTTGAAGAAGTGGTTCTAACGCCGAGCCACACTCAAGGGGCCAAAGAGCCACATGTGGCTCACGAGCCACGGTTTGCCGACCACTGCTCTAAGGTAACGACACTGGAGAGGAGCAGACAGGGATGCAGGCGCAAGGGCAGTACCAGCCAGGAAAGCTTGGCAGGCAAACAGTGGGCCCACAGCTAGGCGTGCCGTGCGAGACTCAATTACACCTCCTCCCAGAGGACACAACCAGCAGACTCAAAACGACAGGACCTGACAGGGGCGGGTCTGTGACAAGAGACAAAGATACAGCTTAAGCCCTGGCCGGTTTGGCTCAGTGGAGAGAGCGTCGGCCTGCGGACTAAAGGGTCCCAGGTTCGATCCCAGCCAAGGGCACATGTCTGGGTTGTGGGCTAGATCCCCCCCAGTAGGGGGTGTGCAGGAGGCAGCCAATCAATGATTCTGTCTCATCATTGATGTTTCTCTCTCTCTCTCTCCCTTTCTCTTTGAAATCAATAAATATATATATATATTTTTAAAAGATACAGCTTAAGGACAGTGGGCAGCTTCATCCTTAATGTTTCCCGGGGGTTCAGTCAAAAGGAATCCAGACACAAAGAAGCAAACAGAACGCAAACAAACACCCCCTGCCCGCTGAGTGCAGGCCCAGGCCCAGGAACGACTATACACAGCGCCTCCCCTACTTGCAGTTAGTCAGCCTGGACTGCACCTACTCCGAGTCTTAAGCCCAGGGCAGTGTCAAGGTCACGCAATGCATCAGTGGAATAATGAGCCTAAGAACAGGTTCCATGCACCAACTGCTTCCAAATCCAGGAGAAGACATTCCTGCCCATGGTCTTCGCTTTGCCAGTGGCCTCTAGACCTTGGGTGGGGTGATCTGAGGGGCACAGAGGGTCGACCACAGTATCCCGGAACCGTCGGTTAGTCAGCCATGGGCTCCCTCCAGCTTTCATGCACTGCCCCGCTTCTCTCCTGGAGTGGACGGACACGTGAGGTGCAGCCACTCTGCAGTCACACTCAGGCTGGCTCCCAGCACTGGGGTCGGGGTGGGGATGGATGTGTGCTGTCCCTGTGAGTTCTCTGCAGGGCAGACCTCAGCCTTGGGAACAGGCCGCCCTGACTCTGGAAGTGTCACAGCATAAGCATTTTTCAAAGTACAGACTGAAATACGCATTTGCAGATTAGCTAAAATGCATCCCGTGGCCTAAATCAACTCAGGGAGAGAACATGAATCAAGAAGACATCCCTATTCTAATCTACTCTGTCCCCTTTCAAAGGGCCCGCGGTATTTACTGATGAGGAATGGGTGCTTTCTTAACAGTATGTCATCCTGAGAATGGTGGAGAGTCCTGGTGTGCTTGCGTGACTTCCTGTTTTCATATTCGCTCTCTGCTGCCACCTGGTGGAACAAACGAGGAACTGCCTCAAGTGCCCCAGGCGAGGACAAAAGCTTTCCTTTCTCTTTGCTACAGCTGCTGGGGGACAAGACCCATCCTGGGCTTCACCTGCTGTGCTACCCACCCCGCCAGAGCTTAGTCCGTCTTCAGCCAATGACCACCCTCTCACGGAATAAACCGTCAGAGACAGTTATCCCAGGCCTTCTAAAAGCAAGGTGGAGAAGGCAGAGAAACGGGGGCCAGACGATGGAGGTGAGGAAGAATGAAGGGGGGGAGGATGAAGCCAAGAATAAAAGCACAGATTACATTTATCAACCAAAAAACATTGCCCTTGGGATTCTCAAACCTTTTCAGCTGAACAGCCAGTCAAAACACAAGTCCAAAATATTGAAGTGTATTATAAAGATGACAAATTAAATGTCTTGTCTCCATATAATAAGAAAAAGACCTATTCATTAAGTTACAAGAATAATAAAAGCAACTTACGTGCACTGAAGAAGAAAAAAACAAAAACAAAAAACAACACAAGAATAGCTCCAAACTACAATTATACCCAGAAGGCGGGTTCTTATTTTCAACTTTGGATTTTCCTGTTTGTAAGGTGCTTTACTTAAATTCTAATTTGTGTTTTATTTTTTGCAATTTTCCTTCACCCCTTCCCAGAAGGCAGGAGGGCTCTGGGAGTTCCATGGCTTGGAGGAAGGCTATGCAGCATGATCTAAGCAGAAGACTTGTGGGGTAAGGCCTTGGGAGAGGGGCTCTGAGCACTGCTCGGGGCTCCCAGTCCAGGCAGAACCCTCACACAGCAGGCTGCACAGAGCAAGAGCGTTACACGGGCCAGACAGCAGGAATCACAACAGAAGCTATTTCAGCCAAACCAGAATACTCCCGAATGCTGTGCTCTAAGAACCCCAGGATCTTGCCCAACACAGGTGTGAAGCTTTAATCGGGTTTAATTCACTTTTAAGTAATGACCTGACGTTAACTGAATAGCAAGTGTGAAATAAGATTGGTACCTACTATCTGTTTTCCACATTTCCTAAACTGAATCCACATTACTTTTATAATCAGAAAACAGATCAGCAACTTACATTTAACAACAAATGAATAATCTGCCTTAAAGAACATCACTATCAGCCTTAGCCAGTTTGGCTCAGTGGATAGAGTGTCGGCCTGTGGACTGAAGGGTCCCAGGTTTGATTCCAGCCAAGGGCACATGCCTGGGTTGCAGGCTCGATTCCCAGTAGGGGGCGTGCAGGAGGCAGCCCATCAATGATTTTCTCTCATCATTGATGTTTCTATCTCTCTATCCCTCTCTCTTCCTCTCTGAAATCAATAAAAACATTTTTTTAAAAAAACTAGGAAAGAAAAGGTATAAGATCCTTTAAAAAAAACCACCACTTGGAGACAAATATAAAATTTTAAAAAAAGGAGAAAAGAACATCACTATCAGTGCTGAGTGATCTCATGGACCCAGAGGCAGCTCCGCCCTTCAGGAGCAGTGCTCGCAACCCCCACCCGACACCCGACAGCCTGCAGTCGGGACATTATTCCAATCAGCCCAGGAACACACAAAACATTGCCTTTGTGACTTCTCTGACGTAGCAGGCGTGGTTGGAAAATCAAGGACATGCAAAAGGGCTTTAACGGCACAACCATTTAAAAATCAGAGTTTAAAGGTTCTTTCCGCAGCAGGCTCACTTTAAATTAATACCAACACATCCACTCTGGAAGCGTGTTCCATCAGCAGGGATGGATGCTTTACACATAGCCATCCCCACCCATCAAACCACCTGCTCTCACCGCCAAGTGCTACCTGGTCCTTCCAAGACAAGATTTCTCTCTCTGACTCAGTTTAGAGGTGAAAATCAATCTCACGAGTGGGAACGACCTGAATCAGCTTCTAATAAGCAGTGGTCACCCCCAAGCCTCCTCACGCAGCAGGGCTGTGTTGTGCACCATCTGCGTCGTCTTCACCAAACATCCCTCAGCGGCTCTTACAAAGCCCCCAAGCTCCCCAAGCAGGCGCCCCCATTCTGCTCCTGGGGAGACAGCCCGGGGACACACCCTTCCTCCTCCACCTCCTAGCAGTGCCCAGGCGCGTGGCTTTGGGGAAGGCTGAGCAGCCGGAAGAGAGCTCCAGGGAACTTGCCTTTTCCGTCTGTGGCTGATGCTTCTTGTAAATGCCTGATTGACCTAAAAACAAACATTTGGGAACAAAAGGTTAGCTAGCAAACCTGCACTCGTCTCTACTTCCAGGGCGAGTAACTTGAGGCCTTGAAATCCTCGATTATAAACTCATTTGGTTAAACTGGACGATTTTAGACTCTCCCTAACCACGTGATCCTTGATAATTACCGCTTCGGCATGTATGGTGCATAAGCCTAAGGTACAGATGCCCTGCTGACCAAAAACTGTCTGGCAGAGGCCTGAGCATGAGGAGACAAACATTCCAGATCTCTCTAATCTCTCATTCCTAAGACTACCCCCCTCCCCCATTCCCCACTAAGACAATGGAGCATCACAGACCTCACCTGCTCCCTGGAGACAATGCGTTTGAAAGTCTAGGTCTAGGAGCTGTGCACGTGGCTTCGTACAAACCCAGGCTTTCACTGACTAGAGATCTGTAACTTGGCTGAGAAATGCAGGCCTCCAGGGAGTCTCTTTTCCGGCTGGGATGTGCTGGTAACTAATGACCGTCATTACCGTTTTGGCAGGAGAACATGAATGTGATTAAAGAAGCTGCAGATCAGATCCTAGGCAGAGTTCACCCAGGGAAAGGCCATCTACGGATGAGCACAACACAGGCAGCTACGGGCCGGGGGGTGCGGGGGGGCGGGGGGACGGTCAGGCCGGGCTGGAGGCGTAACGAGTCCACCACTCTCTACCTGACTCTGAATGAATTACTTCTCCTAAAAGCCCCGTGGTCTGCCCACTTGTGACAACCGAATGGAGCGACACGTGAAAGCAAGTAGCACAAAGGTGACACCAAACCGACACTGAACTGGAACGTCTTGTGTGTTTTTTATATAGTGGGAGTTTATAACTAGGGTGCTCAACAATGACTGATTTGAGACTCAGCATTTAAAAATGGATGTTTTCATGTAACAAAAATTAAACTTAAATACATTAGACATTAATTACAGTAAAGGATATAAGAATACAAATACAGTAAAGCAGGGGTCCTCAAACTTTTTAAACAGGGAGCCAGTTCACTGTCCCTCAGGGCCAGACTATAGTTTAAAAAAACACCTATGAATAAATTCCTATGCGCACTGTGGGCCCGGGACGAGTCGGCTGCTAAGCAGGACAGGCAGCGGCACCCGGGGGGCCGGATCAATGTCCTTGGCGGGCCGCATGTGGCCCGCGGGCCGTAGTTTGAGGACCCCTGCAGTAAAGGATATAAGAATGGGAGTAAAAGCTATTTGGTTCTCCGTGGTACCACCAGCTCAGATCTTAGTTATGATCAAGCAGGATGATGCAACCTCTGACATAATCAGAAGTGGGTAAACCATGGCAGGTGTGTTCCTCAAATAGTTTACCAAATAGCTGTCCACGTCTGTTACAGCTACTGAGCAAATGGGTTGACACGAATTCTTAATGTGTACATCAAGCATGTCAAACTTGAGGCCAGCCGGCCACATGCCTCGTTTATTTAAATGAGGAATTAAGAGATCAATACATCTCCTCATTTACTGGTAATTTCTCCAATTGATCTAGGGCCGTGGTCAGCAAACTCATTAGTCAACAGAGCCAAATATCAACAGTACAACGATTGATATTTCTTTTGAGAGCCAAATTTTTTAAACTTAAACTTCTTCTAACGCCACTTCTTCAAAATAGACTTGTCCAGGCCATGGTATTTTGTGGAAGAGCCACACTCAAGGGGCCAAAGAGCCGCATGTGGCTCGCGAGCCGCAGTTTGCTGACCACGGATCTAGAGCAAGCATGTCAAACTCGCGGCCCACAAGGAATATTTTTGCGGCCCAGCCAACATAACGGAATGTAAGAAACGTTTTAATAAAAATTTTTTATTTAACTTAGTAACTTAATTTTTACAATATCGTGTTGCATTCATTTCCCTTACACGTCTTATGCGCAGGCACACCATTTCTCTCCACTAATACTAGCAGCGAATATTTTAGCAGTCAATTGCCACATCATTAGCTTTGTACTGTCTGGTTTCGTGTGTGCAACAGAAAATATTTCGCTTTCGGAGAACAAAAAAAAATAGGTTTATTTGTGTTACACTTATTTATTTGTGCAGTTACTCAGTGTCTGGTAAGTTAATGTTCAATAAAAAATATTGATTTTTTAAAAAAAATGTTCTATTATTTTATGTTAATGATGACTCATTTATTTCAGCCCTTTGTATTCAGCATGTCTCTATCGAAATAAACCTACGTTTCTATGAAAATGGAAGCTTTGGTTTGTTTGCGGCCCACATAACTTAAACCTTGCTTATGTGGCCCATGTTAGCCTTTGAGTTTGACATGCTTGATCTAGAGCAGCCGTGGGCAAACTACGGCCCGCGGGCCGGATCCGGCCCATTCGGCTGTTCTATCCGGCCTGCGGAGCTGAAAGAGTGGAGGGTTCTCTTGCTCTCCCCTCTGCTCCTTTACTTTGAATTTATATTAGTTCACACAAACACTCCATCCATGCTTTTGTTCCGGCCCTCCGGTCCAGTTTAAGAACCCATTGTGGCCCTCGAGTCAAAAAGTTTGCCCACCCCTGACTAGAGCCTCTAGACCCGTGGTTGGCGAACTGTGGCTCGCGAGCCACATGCGGCTCTTTGGCCCCTGGAGTGTGGCTCTTCCACAAAATACCACGGCCTGGGCGAGTCTATTTTGAAGAAGTGGCATTAGAAGAAGTTTAAGTTTAAAAAATTGGGCTCTCAAAAGAAATTTCAATCATTGTACTGTTGATATTTGGCTCTGTTGACTAATGAGTTTGCCGACCACTGTGAGTCTAGACCCGTGGTTGGCAAACTGCGGCTTGCAAGCCACATGCGGCTCTTTGGCCCCTTGAGTGTGGCTCTTCCACAAAATACCACAGCCTGGGCGAGTCTATTTTGAAGAAGTGGCGTTAGAAGAAGTTTAAGTTTAAAAAATTGGGCTCTCAAAAGAAATATCAATCGTTGTACTGTTGATGTTTGGCTCTGTTGACTAATGAGTTTGCCAACCACTGGGCTAGACCATCCATAACCTTTCCAAATACTGTGCACTTCATGTCCAAATGTGGCTGCTTCTTAAATCTCTTCTCTGGTACTTGACTTTTCTCATTGTACAGCCTTTCAGAATATTTACCTTACAGAAGCTTGCCTGCGGCACTGGCGTGTTAGTGCTGTAAGTAGCACGTGGCAGGCAGTGGCCCTTTGTACCTCTATAGCGTGTCTGGGTCTCCCCGTGCGCCCCTGACGCTTCTACTTCGCTGAGTGGCAGGTGTGAGTAGTCTTACTCTGTTCCCGAGCAATAGGCTGCTCTTTCTTCCTTTTGAAATGTTTGTGTTTAGCTGATGATATACGATGGGGGACATGATCTCAATGCTCCCAGGACACTTCCTGCCTAAAGACCATGCTGGCCACCCTGTCACAGACACCTGAGTTAACTTCTTCGTGGGCAGGGTAGGAGGAGGCTGCAGAGATGAAAAATCTCATTCGAACTCTCTTCTCTGCTCAACTGATACGTGGACACGCGTGATGTATGATGGAATGAGGGTTAAGTACTCGCACGTGCTCTCTCCCACCAAGATGTCGTCTCTGTGCTTGCTCCTGAGCCAATCAGGAGTGAATCCAATTGGCTGGAATGAGGACTGCACTCCATTGGCACCATGTTCTAAGTACTCAGAGTAAGTAAAGGACCTATAAACCCAGGATCCTAAAAAATACTGACTTACGTGCATGGGGCACTGCAGTGGGAACACCTCAGCTCTAATAGGAAGCAGGAAAATCTACTGTTTTTAAAGTTCATTCCAAAATAATTCCCTGCTTTCAAGGAGCACGGAACTAGATCATTGTAAGGGAAGTGTCTTATTTTTGCTAGCCTTTTTCCTCTACTGGCTTCCCAGTGGACCAACAATTTCCTTCACTTGCCTGAGGCTTAATGAGGATGTTTTCTCATCAAGCGCTGACTTGGCACTCACACTTCTTTACAAGCTCTGCACCCAACGCCTGCCATGTCCAGGAGCAAAGCCACCATTCTGAAGGTGTCCCAAATGTTTACATGCTGAGAACTAGCACTAGATTTTCTTTTTTAAAAATGTTTTTATTGATTCAGAGAGGGAGGGAGAGGGGGTAGAAACATCAATGATCGCTGCCTCTTGCACGCCCCCTACCGGGATGGAGCCCGCAACTGGCTTGATACCCAGTAGGAGGCGTGCAGGCATGTGCCCCTGGAACCTGACCTCCTGGTTCACGAGTCAGCCCTTAACCACTGAGACACACGGGCTGGGCACTAGCACTGGTTTCATGTTAATGTACTTCCTTTTCTCCATCTGCCGTGGCAAGAAAAGCTTTTTTATGGGCTTCCGTCAACTCCTTCCCTTCCAAGTCCATGCTGCCATTTACATTGCTGCTAAGCTCTCCTTGCCGGCTCTCTGCAGGCCATCCTGCGCTACAAACCAGCCATGCTGCCACACTAGCTCCATCAGAACCCCCTGGGCAACCTGACAAGACACAAAAGCCAGGGTCCTGAGACGACTCAAATGGTCTGGGACCCAGAAAGCCGTGTGTTACACAGATGCCCGCTGATTCCCCGTTGGGGGATAGTTGGCCCAGCTGCCGGGTTTGACAGACAAGCCTCATGGGGTGCACTCAGCCTCCCTCCCTGTGGGTACTCACCACACCACTGGGAAGAGGATGGCCCCACAGCACAGCAGGTCCACCAGAAACAGAGAATCCTTCCACAAGGCATACTCCGTTGTCCCCTCCTCGGTGGATTCTATGATGATGTAGGCCACATTTGCCAGGACCTACAGGGCAGAGAAGTCGGTGAGGCCCCAGAACACGGGCACATTCTCACAGCAGTCCCAACAAGGGGGGGGGGGGGACACTGGAGCCAGCAGGCCCCCAACCTCTGGCCACAGCAGCACTCCCACGTGCTCTCTCCCACCGAGACGCCGTCTCTGCTTGCTCCTGAGCTTGTGACTGCTCTGGCCAACAGAGCAGGGTGGAGTGATGCCAGGTGATGTCCAAGGTATGTCAGACAAAGGACACAGCTTCTCCCTGGCTCTCTAGTGAAACACCTGTGGAGCCCAGGGCCTTCTTGTAAGAAGTCTGCCTGCTCGGAGCTGCCATGTTGAAGAGACCAGGCAGAGAGAGAGAGAGAGAGAGAGAGAGAGAGAGAGCGCGCGCGCGCGCGCGCGCGCCCCAGGAGCCCCCGCCCCATGTGATCAAGTCTCTCCAACCCAGAGAAAGAGGCAAGTGGAGACAGCCAGGTGACCCAGCCCTGGCCACAGTCTGACTGTAACTGGTGGGACAGCACGTCAGACCTACCCAGCTAAGCCACTCCCGACCCCCAGAGAATAGACAGAGACTGAACGGTGGGTGGATGTACAGCAGCGGCCACCCAGGCCACGTGGTTTCTCCAGTACCCTAGGCCTCCCAGTCACCAGGCGCTGCACTTTACTTCCTGTTTAGCCACAATGCCCAGGCTCCTCAGTGACAGCACCTCTGCTGAGGGCCAGATGATGTCATCAGAGACCAGAGCGACAAGAGTGGCCGATTGCAGCCACTGGCTGAGGAGCCACATCGCCCGCCCAGGAGCAACTCCAGTCCAGGCCCTCTGTTCACAGGCACAGCTGTGCTCCCCCGGAGGTTCAGCTGTGCCGTGCTCTTCCATTTCCAGTTAAGGCTCTGGTTGTGTGCTCAGTCTGTTAAGCTCTCGGCATGTGCTGAGACGTCCTGCAGCTGCCTAAACTGAGACGGCAACATCTGGAAACCCGCGGTGCGACTCCGCACACGGGGAACAACCTCTGAGATGTTCTTTCGAAGACCACTGCTAGGTGTGGATGCAGTCTAATCCCACCCCCACCCCAGCCCCCACCCCCACCCCCCATGAGGCCATGCCCCCAATCCCTGCCTGACGTGCTGTTTGCAACGGTCATGCCCACTTTAATAAAAATGCAAAATCCGCTGCGCTATATTGGGAAGTCCCCAAGTGCAGTTTCTTTCTGTCCAGGACTTACACAGTTAAGTCACCACAAAAGCCATACATCACTTGGATACTAATGCAAAAGTGACTCTGAAACGTCAGTCTCCCACGGACACGCAGCGTCTGGGCTCCTCCTGAAGCCCGGTCTATCCTCGCACCTGTCTCTGGGCCTCTGTCTGCGGAGACAGTGGCGAACAGGCTTCCACAGCCCGAACCCCTAACTGCACGTGTCCTGGGCTTCCAGTCCCCGGGGTGCCGTGTGCAGCAACGGGCAGTAACGCTCTTGAAACGCCACTGTATGCAGCACTCACTTCCTGCCCAGAAATGCGCAGTGGCTCCCACGGCCGGAAAGAAGCCGTTTTAACTTTTCAGGCTGCAGTTCAAGGCCTTCCTAGGCTAGTCCCCATGTTGAAATTTACGTTTACTTGTTAAATGCCATGTCTTCGAGTGACCTGCCACGAGTGACCTGCCAATAACCGCGTGCGCTGCTCCTCCGGACGAACCAATGGGGGGCCGTGGGGAGGACTGAGCCCCGTCCCAGTGCAGTTAGGCCAGGAGGAAGTTCACACGGAAGGAGAGGGAGCGGCTACTGGAGGAAAAGGGACTCAGGGAGCGGTGTGGCCGAGTGGAAAGAGGCCCGGGCTTGTCGCTCATGAGCTCTCGGCGACGTGGCCCTGGTGGCTCATCAGCTAAGCCCTGGGTAGCTCAGCACCTCTGTCCACTATACAGCACCTCACACTGCTGCTATCCCCCTGGGCCTGTCATCCTTCTTTCCTTAAGCATCGAGGCAAGGCCCATCACACATGAAGCCTTCCAGGTCGTTAGAATCTGGATGGCCAGGCTTCCCTTGGAACCCTTCAGCAACTGGTGTGAACCATGTGTTTGGCGGTAACGTGTACCCCTTATTATTGAATGTCAAGTGGCTTTGTGGCCGGGCTGAGCGTGCTGACCTGGGCGCCCGGGGCTGGCCTCTTCTTCCCCTCTCCTGCCACGTTTACACTGTGCTCCAGGATGAGTCCGGGTGACGAGAACAACTTTACCGAGCAAACGCACTTCGGCCGAGCAGAGCAGCTGTGCATCGCTGCTAGGACCGCTGTCTACCAGGCGCCCTTTCCGCCCGGCTCCGCCCCAGTAAGACTGCTGTATACGACAATACAAGGCTCCTCTCCTGCGGGCTCACTGGCCAGGCCCCAAGCACAGGGAGGCTTTAAGAAATGTTTGCCCCCAAGATCTACATTGTGGGAACTCGCTGGTGTCATTCAGAGTTTTAAAATAAAATCGCTATGTACTTGAGTTCCTCTGCTAAGAGGACCAATTGGTTACAGGACACACGGGTGAGGAAGAGAAGGCAGCAGGTCCCCCTAACTTTTCAGCAGCTCTCTATTGAAGGGCAGGTGTCCACGTGCCGGTTAGAGATGACAGTCAAATATCTCCTGTGCCGTGGCCTGAGGCCTAGGCCTGTCCAAATTCAGAAACAGAACCCCCGATGAGGAAGCTGGCGTTTCTGTGTGGGCCACCCCTCCTCCCAGACAGGCCTGGAGCGGCTAAGTTGGAGACAGAGCAGCACCCGGAGTAGCGTCATACCTGGAGCGGGATGACAATCATGAAGATCTTTTTGTCCTTATCAGAAAGGATGTGCTTGATGAAAGCCCAGCCAGTGCCGATGAGCGCGATGGTGATGAACAGCAGTGCCCCTTTCAAACTGAAAAAGGAAAGTGTCAGACACGAATGGGTCTCTTTGGAATCCCACCCTGCAAGTTAGATTCCACCGCTCATGCTAGGATTTCACGTGCTTCTTGCAAAAGACAGGTGGCCAAATCCAGGAAGTTCATCTTAAGTGGGCAACACTTTCTTCCGCGCACAAATAGTTAGCTCTGCAGCCCATCACCTGAGCAGCCAGTCCCCACAAGGAGGCAGCCCCCTCCCAGGGGCACGAAAGAGCCCCGAGTTCTCAAGTGTGGACAGCTACCTGTCCACCACACACCTCTGGCATGGCAGGAACCCAGCCAGGCTGCCACAGGAGGGCGGGCCAGTCACCCTGGGGCGGGTCTCTTCCTGACATGGCTTCACCTGGTATGTCACATCCCGGTATGAGAACGTCACGAGTCACCCTGCATACTTACAGGTGAGTGATGTAGTACACGACGGCCCAGCCTTCCATGGGAAAGCCCTGGGAGGAGATGTAGTGGTAGTCGATCTGCAAGTGAACGGCACTTCAGGAAGGGCAATGACCGGCCCCCGCCCAGTGCAGTCACACGGAAATGCCACAGAGACCTCATGATAAAGGTGTCCGGTGACTCACTTGTCAATTCACAATAAAGCTAATACCAGACGGTGTCTCTGTCTGGTATTCTGAGACTCTGATGTTTTACGCCCATGACCAGCCGCCCCCCTCCCGTCAGAGGCTTCCTGAGAAAGGCATTCTTCCACCTTTGGTTTCTCACGGATCTATCCCCTTTCTCCTAATTGATTTTCCTGATCACATAGCATTGTACATCATTTCATAAATGACCCCAAAGTACGAATACATACGGCATGGAAGACCAAAGAGAGAGACTTGGTGAAAGGGAGGGCCGCCATCAACCAGTGAATTTTAAATACATCGTTCCTATAAAAACAGAAAGAAAAGAATGAAAGAACTATTCCATTCTCCCACAGGACAGCTTGCTGCCTCAGGCATCAGGCATTTTTATAAGAAGGCAGTAAGTACAATCTAAGCAAACCACAAACATGAACCCTCTTTAAAAAGTCCTTTCTGTCACAGAACAGGCCTTGCAGGAACCCTAGGGTCACCTCTCCACTGAAGTCCACGTTGCAAATGGAACTGAGTCATGCACGGAAGCGGGAGGAGTCTGAGACCATGAGACAGAAATCAGCACAGGCTTTCTCCCCATCGGGAAAGGGCACAGAAGAGGGGACTGGAGGGATCTGCGGACGGGGAGACCCCAGAGAACAGAGGTGAGGCGCTACAGCTCACGGGGAAATGTGCAGCCCGGGGAGGTGGTTCCGCACCAGGTGACAAGGAGGGCTGTGCCCTCTTCGCTCCCCTTCATGGCTGGAACCTGCCAACACCCAGCCAGTGGGGTAAAGCACCCACTTCCACTCCCACCCCCAGGCTCACTCTGGTGCCTGTCTGCCTTTGGGCTGCTGGGCACTACATTCCACAACCCTCTCCCACCTCCCGCAGGGCTTAACCAATAGGACACACAAGACCATTCTGGAGAAAAATTTAAACTCTATTATAAAGAACACAGACTTCAGTAAGAGCCACGGAAACTCGTACTCGGGTGTTAAGACACTCTGCAAAGCCACAGCAGTACAAAATACGGACAGTGGGACATCAGACAAAAAGGTCAACGGAACAGACACCACCATGTGAAAAATGCTAAGAACAGTATCTATAGATACTATAGTTACACAAATTAAAAATACATGCAACATGAATAAACATTACTAATTTATAAAAGTGCACGAATGTCAGAAAACACATATTAAACACACTTGAGTGGTTGGGAAGGAATGAGAGAGGGGATAGGAAATGAAGGGAAACGAAGGAGAGGGCCTTGCAAGAATGATGAGGAGGGCGTGCCCTGAACTGACACATGTTCAGTTTCCAGAACGATTTCCTCCCCGGTCATTTCCTGTCCCAGTGCCCAACTACTTGAAGTCAAGAAGGAAGTCAAGGCCAGAGTAGTCTGTCACTGTGAACAGCAATGAGATTTACCACAGGGCAAAACTGCCCACTGTCACCACCCCCACCCCAACACCCCAACCTCGACTAGCTAGCAGTCCCAGTTAAAACCTCCCTGCCTCCCGCCTGGGGCCGTGATGTGATGGAAAGAACATGGGCTCCAAAGCCACACAGAACTAGCTCCAATATTGGTTCTATTCCGATGACCTTCATCTCTCTAAACCTCAGTGACCTCTTCTAAAAATGGGGCTACAGCTGCCTACCTCAAGGAGCTGTGGGAACATAAGCTGAAATAACCATCACCAGGTGCCTGACTCAAAACGACCAGCTTCCCTCGACGGCCCCGGATTCCCTGCCCACGCTCCCGGGCTCTAGGCCCACGGCAGAAAGCAAAGAGCTGAGAGGAGCCACATATGCACAGCAGGAAATCTGGGTTCCAGTCCCAGCTCTGTCAGCTGACTGGCCATGGCTCTCACTTCCCCTGTCAAGGCCTCAATAAACCCAGGCAAAGATCTCCCAACTCCTTCCAGTGGGAGGGGCTGCAAGCCTCTGAGAGGCAGCAGCAGCCACGGAGTCACATCCTTCCCATGACTTGAATTTCCAACTTCACATGACCCGTCCCGCTGTAAGACTCCCAGGGAAACGAGAGGATGGGGTGGGGGCTGAAAGCATATATTTTGTATGTATACCCTACTTCAATAAGAAGTTTAAAACGTTGTACAAAGTAGGTCAGCCTCATTAACTACACGTTTAAAACTGCTGCCCCAGTTTTTATTATTTAAGTGAACCAGTGCCCGTGGCTGTGGTATCACTAAGTGGAGGGAATTAAAGCACCTCACATGTGCCTCCCATCTGCAGAGCCTCCTGAGTGCAAACCCCTCATGCACACACTCTCAAGAGCTAAGCTCTCAGAGGAAGCCGGCGCAAGCTTCACTGCCCAGTTTCACAGCTGAGGAAAAAGGACCGAGCGCGAAGCCAGGCGCACAGGCGGCAACAGTGCTCACACGGGAAATCAGCTCTCTCGCTCCTAGTTCTCACTTTTCTAATTAAAGCAAAGGCAAAACATTTTTAAAAAACAAAACCCTTTTATGGCCTAACTTCACAGGGTTCTTTCTGTCTTATTCACGGCTACTGATCGTCTAGCCCAGTGGTCGGCAAACCCATTAGTCAACAGAGCCAAATATCAACAGTACAACGATTGAAATTTCTTTTGAGAGCCACATTTTTTAAACTTAAACTCCTTCTAACGCCACTTCTTCAAAATAGACTCTCCCAGGCCGTGGTATTTTGTGGAAGAGCCACACTCAAGGGGCCAAAGAGCCGCATGTGGCTCGCGAGCCGCAGTTTGCCAACCACGGGTCTAATCCAAGTGATGATGTGGGGCCCTCCCCAGGTAAACAAGCTCGTTCCCTCTGATGGTGTGCAGGGTATTACGACTGCTCCCAGCTAGGCACGTCCAGCACACAGGCCGCAAGAGATGCCAGAGGCATCAATTTCTGCCCCAACGCTCCAGAGAAAGAGGTATGGGGGGTTCTTAATTATTATATAAATTTAAATTAACCCATATTGCAATACCATATTCACATACCATCATTTACTTAGTTTATGGGCCTTATCCTATAACAAATACTTCACATTATCCTTTAACTGAAAATTCTATTTTGCTTCTCAATTTTGGGGGAGAGAGAGACAGAATTAAACACTAGCTCCACCTACATGCAGCTTGCAGCTGTTCTCAAGAGCCAAGTACAGGAAGTTAAAGCCACAGGGGTTTCAGCAGAAAGGCCAACAGCCGGGCAGATGGGCTTTGAAGAGGTTTTCTCCAGTGACAAGCCCCAGGTCAGTACGGAAGGACAGTAGCTCTCCCAGCCCAGCTCTGAGCTAAGGCCTCTGTACAAAGTGGTGGTTCACGCTCTCGGCCAGGCAGTGGGTCACTGTCCCTCATCCGCTCTCCAGAACAAAGAGCCCCTGACTGGGACCAATGTGTTCACTTGGAGTGCTGCATTGTGATCTCTTCGCCATGGAAACGCTCAGCTTATACATTTTATTTTGCTTGTATATTATTGAAATCTCTGGATTTGCCTTTTAAGCAAAACAATGGGAAGTGAGCAAACACCAAGGCATGCAAAGCTCCTGCAGTGTCCTACGTTTCAGGGAAGATGCCCTTGGAAGAGAACAAGATGGCTGGCGCCAATCCTGCCCAGGTGCAGAGCCAGCCAAAGGGGAGACTGTACAAATACCAACCCACTCCAAGCTGAAGGACTTAAGGAAGTAGTATTTTACCGTCGTTTTCGAAGGATGTGAATCCAGATGGTCCCAGAAAGGAAAAAGAAAAAGGCCATAGAAATGTACAACTTAGGGAGAGGGATTTCTCCGGCAGAGAGGTAGCTCTCAGGATTCTTCTCCGTGATCTCAATCTGAAACCAACATGAAATTTATTTTTACTTTTCAGGAACAGATCATTTCATATTCAGCACTTTGTAATCTTAGCTGTTTAACTTAAGTTTAAGAAAGTGAGTAGCAGCAGAGAACAAACACATTCTTAGTGCACTGGCTGAAATGTAAACACACCCAATTGCTTTCTAGTTCCTTGTTTATGAATCCTCTACTGAAGTTCCTGCCCACTAGCCACACTTTGCTTTTACTTTGCTTAAGTGGTCTTAAGATCTATTTTTATAGAGAAACTAGAGGCCCAGTGCACGAAATTCATACCTGCACCCTCTCGCAATCTGGACCCCTCGAGTAGGGTCCCTAGGCCTGGCCATCGATCAGGGCCTATCGGGGCTTTCCTCCCCTCCGCTGCCAGCAGCTGGCCCCATCCCTGCCGCTGCCACTGCTTGCCATCTGTACGGAGCTGCCTGCCAACCCACCCACCCCCGCCACCGGTCGCCTCCCTCTGCAGGGCGATCACTGGCTGGCCCCGCACACCCACCAGAGCATCGCTGGCCCCAGATCAACCGCCCACAGAGGGAGGCCCTGCACACCCAGCTGGGGCTCCACGATTGCAGAGCCCTCTCCCCCCACCCCCACCCATCAATTGCCTCGCTGGCCTGGGCCTCCCTCTGCAGGGTGATCGTGGGGCCATGGCAGGGGCCCCCCGACCAATCACATCGCACCCGCCTTGGCTGGCCTGGTGCCAGTGCGTCATAGCGTGGTTGTGTGGAAGGTCATCTAGACGGTCATTCTGCTGTTCGGTCATTCGGTTGATTTGCACATTACGCTTTTATTATCTATCTATCTATCTATCTATCTGTCTATCTATCTATCTACACATATATATAAAAGCCTAAGCGACTGTTACGACTGAATGACCAGAATGACTGGCCAGTAGCTATGACCCAGACCTTGCTGCTGGGGCCCTGACAGCCCTGAATCTGGTTAACCCGCACCCCAGACCCAGACAGGAGGGAGGAGGGAGTCCGATTCCTTGCAGAATTGGCTGTTGATTAGCTTGCTGCTGAGGTCAACCTCCCGTGGTCCCTCCCCCGAAGCAGGCCAGCTCCCCCACTCCGCCGATTGGCCCCAATCGCCACCCAGGCCAAGGGACCGCACCCGTGCATGAATTCGTGCACCGGGCCTCTAGTTATAGGTAAATGCCTCCCATTTTACACGGCTGACAAAACTCACATGGAACAGTTTCCATACGGTACTCACATCAAGGCTGAATGAAAACTTGTCATTAGACTGTAGTTTAGGTCCAGGGCATTTATGCAAATAAAGACTGTAGAGGCCTTCCTGCTCATTGGTGCTGATGTTAAAGAAAAACTGGAAGTGAAGAAGAAAAAAATTAAAGGGTACCCAAATCTTCAGCTAAGTTTTTAAGTCTTAGAAAGAAATCATAAATACTATGAACAGAAAAAAAAGATAGACTAAAGAAATCAAATTCTCCCAGAGCAGAATTTAAACAGATGTTTTCTTCTTCTATGATTCCCTCCCAATGTTGTTATAGCAACTTGCAAGCTAACAGAAAAGTTGACAGAATTATACAGCAAATATCTATAGACCCACTACTAGATTCCACAATGAACGTTTTACTATCCTTGCCTTAGCACACACCTATCCACTGGTGATGGATTTTGGCAGAAGTCTTCCGAGGCAACCTTAGATGCAGTTATCTATTTTTCAGGCCAACATATTACTTTGCTCTTTAGGTAAAAATACTCCTGAAAACTGCAGGAGGTTCCTTTGATACTTGACAAGGTGAGGAACCAATACTCCACCCTGGCCGGTGTGGCTCAGTTGGCTGGGCGGCATCCCATGTGCTGAAGGGCTGCCAGTTGGATTCCCAGTCAGGGCACATGCCGGGTTGTGGACTCCATCCTGGGTAGGGAGGCAGCCGATAATGTTTCACTTTCACACTGATGTTTCTCGCTCTGTTCCTTCTGCTCTCTCTAAAAACCAATTACAAATTCTTAAAAAAAAAAAAAGAACCAATTTTCCCTCATTAAAATGTACACCTGTGATTTTAAGCAACAGTGATAAATGCTACATTTTCTATATTCAGACATGTTTTTCTTACGTTTTATGTGTTCAAATGAAGTTTAATGTAAATCAAAAGAAATCATACATGTAAGATCATAGAAGCAACTCCTGGGTCTATTCTAGAGAAATTTTCTATGAGCCTAAAGCAGTGGTCTGCAAACTCATTAGTCAACAGAGCCAAATATCATCAGTACAATGACTGAAATTTCTTTGGAGAGCCAAATTTTTTAAACATAAACTTCTTCTAACGCCACTTCAAAATAGACTCACCCAGGCCATGGTATTTTGTGGAAGAGCCACACTCAAGGGGCCAAAGAGCCGCATGTGGCTCGCGAGCCGCGGTTTGCCGGCCACTGGCCTAAAGTGTGTGGCTTAGGGCTACATAAACAGATGGCAAGCTATAAAGAAAGGTGAGGACATGATTGTAACATTTTTTTCACGATCAGGGTTACTCTAGAGTTGGGAAGGGATGTAAGAGACAGATGGAGTTTGTGAGGTACTAGCATTATTTCATCTCTTGTCCCAGTGATGGTTACAATGGTGATTACCTACAACTATTTGCATTCAATATCAATATAGGTACTAATACTGTTTTGTATATATACTATACCTTACAATTTAAAAGGCTGGGAGGAAAAAGAGATACCTGACAAGAAGCTGGAAATAAAAGGCCAAGAATATTCAAGTTGAAATTGTTAAACCATGTCCCAAACTCATTCTTGTAAACGTGAGATGTGTATTTTAGTCCACACAAGGTAGCCAGAACAGAAAATGTTTCTAAACATATTAACTTCCTAGTTCTCAAAGTAAGACTCAGATGAAGTTAAGAAATATTTTTTAAAAATCGATAGAATTATTAAAGAGATCAGAGTTGGCACTTGACCCTTAAAGAGAAAACAAAAATGTAAATTTCAGAGTGGAATAAGCTCCGACAGTCCCTCTCCTGTCTGGGGATGAATGATCATCCTTGTTCTGTGGCTGGGCAGAAAGGCTCAGGTGTGCACTGTGCAGGAGGACCCTGGGTAGGAGAACAGTAAGGAGTCACCCACCGACGCCTTTGCAAGGAGAGGGAAGCCCGGCAGAAGGCAAGCAGCCCGGCACCGCCTGTTTCATGCGTCCCGGGACCCTATGAACTGGCCATTTCACCCCGTGTTCTCATCAGCACGTCTGCTGCTTTGCCCTTGACACTCACCTGACACACGCATTGGTAACTGACCGAAGTATATATCCTACATGCTTTCCTTTCGAAATTATTTTTTAAAGGCTTTTTACAAAAACATTCAAAACACTTATTTTATGAACAAGCATTTTAAAGCGAGGGAAAAAAGAGAGAAAAGTACCTTTTGCATTTTCTTAAGGAGGCAGTAAAGCAAAGTGGTTAAACACATGGGCCTTGGAGTCAGAAAAACCTGGGTTTGAGTCCTCCCCTTAGGCAAGTTACTTAACCTCTCTGAGACTCAGTTTCCTCATCTGTAAAAGGGGAATAATAACAGTACCTACTTCATAGAGTTGTTGGGAGGATGAACTGAGATAATGATAACATGAAAGTATTTATTTAGCACAACGCCTGGCATTCATTCATTCATGTCCATAATTACTGATGGAGAGCCTGTTAGGGCCAGGCCCAAGGTTAGGAGTTTCATAGACATCAGTAATAAAACAGAAAATCCCTGCCCTCATGGCTACCTTCTACAGGGAGAGACTGACAAACACAGTAAATAAGTGCAGTTACAGCATGTTGGAAGCAAGTGCAAAGGGGAAAGAACGAAGAGGGGAGGGCAAGGGGAGTGGCTGCATTTAAACCACGGGGACTGGGGAAGCTTTGTTAGACAACGGTGTGTGAAAGGCTTGGAGGAGAAAGAAATTAATCAAAACGGTTCCGAGGGACAAGTGTTCCTCCCAGTGGGGACAGTTAAAGCGGAGCCTGAGGCTTGATCTTTCCTAGGAGCAGCCAGGTGGCCCGTGTGCCTGGAGCAGCGTTAGCACAGGGAGGGGAGGGGAGGGGAGAGAACAGGAGCCAAGGGCAGAAATGACAGCGGCTGACCTGTGGGTTGCAGACAAGTGGAAGGACTTGGGCTTTCCCTCTGAGACAGCCGGAAAGCTGCTGAGGCTTTGGAGCAGGTGACTACTCCACACGCTCTCAGTTAGCTATTAATACCAATGGCTATAAACTTAACATATGAAAACTGTTAGACAGGCAATATAAACCACGGTGAGAGAAGTCAGAACAGAGGATGCAGGGCTGGGAGACTTCCACGGTGATAAAAGCAGAGCATCTTGGCGGAGTGGATTACATGGCCGCCTGCATTTGTCAACACTGATTGAGCTGTACACTCAAGACCTGTGCATCTCACTGTCAGCAAATTATACCTCAACTAATAAAAATGGGTTAGGAAAGAGGCAGTGACTTTTACAATGTAATAATAAAGGTTATTTGCATAGTGCTTTACAGAGCACTTTAAAAAAAAAATGATATGCCTAACAACCCTCTGAGACAGGTCCCACCATTTTTCATTTTTAGATGATTAAAGAGCGAGGAGCAGAAGTGAAGTGAGTTGTCCAAGGTCACCAGCTAGTAAGCTGGCGCTGAGATCCAGTCCAACCTCCTACCATATACATGGGCTGTGATGCCACCACAAACACTCACATGCAGTTAATAATGGTGACAGCTTTGTGGGTCACTCAAGGCCTCTCAGTCTCAGTGAACTCATCTAAAATTACAACATCACCCTAAAGGATCACCCACGGTCCTTCCAGGTATAGAATCCTGTGCTTCTGGAGCACTCGGAATGGGAGACAGCGTAAGATTAGAGGCAAAGTTGTGGGGACAGCCAGGCAGAACAGGGTTGGAATCTGGGCCTTGTCACTCACACTGGACATTCATGAAGTTATTCCTTCTTAAAGACTTATGATTTGCTACACGGCAGGTGATCATACCCACCCTGTAGGTTTGTTATGGAGAGAGCTACTGTATTCAAGTGACTGATACATAGCATGCCTAATTATTCCTAAATTCAAAACGCTTTTACTTTTAAAAAATTCACTCTTTACATGGTAGAGATCAGGCTTTACTCAGAGAAGATACATACCCGAAATGAAAGTGCTCCATTATTATTACGAACAGAAAAGGTTTTCTCTTCCATTGCCTAGAAAGACATAACCTGCTTTAGGACACTGGCAGGAAAAGTAAGCTAATAAACATAAAGATGTAAACACGTTTTTCTTAAAGGCTACCTTTGTGGACCTTTAAAAGCTCCCTAAAAATAACATCCACCATCCTTTTATGTCTGAAATCCGCTTTCACAGAGAATGTTCGTTCTTCCTCACCCATTGCCTTTACTCAGCTGTCTGCCTCTTCACTAACCCCACTCCTCACCCCGTCTCCCAACTTCCTGCTGGAGCACGTCTCTACCACTACAGCTTCAGCAAGACCAAGGATGCCAACCCAGGTCACACCCTGACCATCCCTGGACTCCACTCCCGATTTCAAGTGAGTAACACGTTGCCATTGGTCCAATGGACGAAGTAATGAAAAGAACTACTGACATATGCAACCACAGGATGAACTAAGAATGCTTATGCTGAATGAAAGAACACAGAAGAGCACGTACTGCATAATCCATCTGCGCAGAGTTTTATGAAACTAATCTACGGGGACAAATCAGTGGTTACCAGGGGACAGGAGCATGGCAACGGGACAGGAGCAAGCAATGGGGCAGGAGCATGGCAACAGGGCAGGAAACACTTCCGGGGTGATGGATAATGTTCACTCACTTTATTGTGGTGATAGCTTCACAGTGTACACATAAACCAGAACATACCAAATTGCCATTTTCAATATAGTCGTCCCTCCTGATCTGCAGGGGGTACATTCCGAGACCCCCAGGGGATGCCTGAAACTGCAATAGCACCAAACCCTACATATACTATGTTTATGCTTTTTCCTATACAACCATACCTATGATAAAGTTTAATTTATAAATTAGGCAGCTTCAAAGATAGGTTCAGTCTTACTGTAGATCTCAGCAACCTCACCATGGTGATTTTTTTCTTTCCTTCTTAAGTCAAGAATGATTTTTTTCTTTCCTCTTCGCATAAAGGAAGCTTCCCTTTGGCATTCTGAATTGCCAGCATCATGACACTAGCACAGTGGGCCACTATTAAGTGCAATAAGGGTGACGTGACCACAAGCACTGCGATCGCGTGACCGTGGGTCTCATGAGACAGCTATGTGACTATGGGCAGCAGCAGCATGTACAGCCAGCTCTCTATTAGCTAAGATCCTTCTCTCTGCTCCCAAATATGTTCCTTTTACTTCAAACAGGCCAGTGGCCAGCGCGTGTTATGCTCATTTCCACTTCCAGTCTTTGCTTATGACAGTCTTCATCCCATTCCATCTCTTCTTCCCCAAACAAATCCAGCAAACTTCAAAACCCTGGCGATACTTCCTTCCAGAGGGTTCTCCAGATAGCTCACTTCCCTCTCCACCCGCTATCTGACCCTTTAGCACTTAAGTGCTGTACAATGCAGCACCCAATTTTACTGTTAAATTGTTTCAGTGTGTCAACATTATGTCTCCAAACAGAAGGCAGCTTCCTGTACATTAGGCATTTGTATGTATATGTACCTGTGTATGTGTACGTTTAAAAAGAGATCCATATATGCACATATATACCACATATATAAACAAGAAAGTTGAGCACAAAAGGGAGCTTAGTTCTTACCTTTGCATCCACTGTACTTCTTTTAGACTTTCCACTCTCTAGAAGCAGAGACATTGAAAAGGTATTACTGTAGAATTCACCTCACATGTATAATATAGCATCATTTTATGAGACTCTAGCTTGTCTAAGATCAAATAATTCAAACAAGCAAAAAAAGGTAAGACCATATGCTATCTTGTGGACTGTCATCTCTTTAAAAAAAAAAAAAAGGTTTTTTTATTGCTATTTACAGAAAGAGGAGGGGAGAGGGAGAGGGAAAGGGAAAGGAAGAGAAAGAAACATCGATTGGCTGCCTCCTGCATGCCCCTGACAAGGGATGGAGCCTGAAACCCGGGCATGTGCCCTGACTGGAAATGGAACCAGCAACGTTTTGGTGCCCAGGATGACACCTTAACAACAGAGCCACATCGGCCCGGGCTGGACTGCCATCTCTTTAAATCCCAAAATAATTCCTGAGCTGTAGAAGCAGCAAACTGGAACTTATTATCTTATAAATGTGATCTAATAAGTGATAATATTCAGTACCAACAGGGAACTCATCTCTGTTAATCTAGTGTGTGTTACTGCCACAGATGCCACATGGCCTGACTTTTCTAACTATCTAGGTAAGCATGTTTGAAAACAGGTCACTGTTTAAAATAAATATATATGAGATCTATTTACATACATGGAAAAACTAATAGCATAGCAAGAAGTGTTAAGATTGCTAATGGCTTCTTTCATGGAACAAAGAGGGCATCTGGGCCTTATTTTTACTTAAGATACTCTTCATGAGGAAGGCAGGATGTCAAACTCCCTGCAGGAAGGGAGAGGGTTTCAGAAGAAAAAGAAGGAAAAGAGTATTTCCTGCCCAGGAAATGGTCACTGCGCATGAAGAACCTGGATGAGGAGACGGTGCAGACATTAAACCACACCATCACACAAATGCAGTCTTTCTGCAGATCTTCTAATTTGGGTTAGAGTTTTGAAAAAGTAAAAAAAAAAAAGTGTAAATACAATAAATATTATTAATATTTATTAATAAATAAAATACAATAAATATTAATTTGTTTTTAAAGACAAACCTGACAGTTAATAAAAGAGGTGGCAAATATAAGATGGTTAGTCAACATAGGAAAAAAAGTGCAACCTAATAACAACGTGAATACAAAAACAAGAATGCCTTTTTGCTTTTTGCCTCTCACTTTAACATTCACACACACAGTACTGGCTAGGACATGGTGATATGGGCACTATTCCCACATACACAACTCATTTGGAAAGGAACTAAAAATATGCATCAATAGACGTATTCAGATCCTTTGAATCGGGTATTCCAATTCTGGGAACCCATCCTAAAGAAAGTTCTGTATCTGAAAAAAAGTTTTACAAACAAAGAAGTCCAATGCAGCAATATTTATAACTAGAGGCCTAGTGAACAAAATTCGTGCACTGGGGGGGGGGGGGGGGGGGTTGTCCCTCAGCCCAGCCTGCACCCTCTCCAATCTGGGACCCCTCGGAGGATGTCAGTCAGACATCCCTCTCACAATCCGGGACTGCTGGCTCCAACCGCTCGCCTGCCTGCCTGCCTGCCTGCCTGATTGCCCCTAACTGCTTCTGCCTGCCAGCCTGATCACCCCCTAAACGCTCCCCTGCCGGCCTGATTAACACCTAACTGCTCCCCTGCTGGCCCGATGGCCCCCAACTGCCCTCCCCTGCTGACCTGATCTCACCCCCAATTACCCTCCCCTGCCGGCTTGATCTCGCCCCCAACTGCCCTCCCCTGCTGGCCTGATGGCCCCCAACTGCCCTCCCCTGCTGGCCTGGTCGCCCCCAACTGCCCTCCCCTGCTGGCCTGGTCGCCCCCAACTGCCCTCCCCTGCCGGGCTGTTGCCCCCAACTGCCCTCCCCTGCGGGTCTGATCTCGCCCCCAACTGCCCTACTCTGCCGGCCAATTTGGTTCTGAATAGTCGATTTCTATGCCAGTCAGCATCAAAAGCTCCGCCTCCTAGGCAACCATTGGCTCCTCACAGTTCACCTGGATTTGGTTCTGACTGGTCGGTTTCAATGCCAGTCAGCGTCTCTGGGCCTATCAATGAGGCCTGATCAGAAAGGCAGGGCTGATCAGCAGCCCCGGTGGAGACCTGGAGAGAAATGGAGGCATGGCTGCTGGCCAGGCCTGGAGAGAAAGAGAGAAGCAAGTGCTCACCAACAGCTGCCACAGAGGCTACGGATCAGACCCTGCTTCTCTCTTCAGGCCTCTCTCTAGGCCTGATTGGCATCCCCCTCAGCAGTCAGTGCTGGGTCACCACGCCTGCTGCCATAGCATTCAGTGCTGGGTCGCCATGGCAACCCAGCGCTGACTGCAGGACTGACTTCCGGTTGGTCGAGCCTCTGGTCGTGATGGACCCAGGGTTTTTATATATTAGGCAAAATGAAAATATGCCTCCTTAAAGAGAGAGGTTGAGTAAATTATATTATCCATTTAACGGGATATGTGATAAGTATAAAAATCTTAAAGTTAAGTGAACAGGGATGCTTGAAGTGGTACATGTAACTGTGAATTTTAAATGTTCTACACCTAAAAAACAAACTTAGGTAAAACATCAATTTCTAAAATTTTAACAATGGGTGTAAGGAGAAATGACTTTTCTTTCTCTACCTTCTCCGTATTTTCCTCACTTTTCTTTAATGATTACATATTTTAGCATATAATAATGCCAAGAGCATGTTTGTTTTTACTTAGGAACCAAAAAGAATCAACCAAGCTGGGCAGTGAAGGAAAGGCTAGTTCCACCTCACGTTTACCTTGCTTCGTCTCAGTCTGGCTGCCTGCTGACACCGGGGGAGCACCAGCCTGCTGGCTCTGGCCAAGGGCTTTCTCATCCTTGCTGAAGATGATCTTTGGTAACTGGGTACCAGCTTCTGGTGGAGATTTTATTTTCACTCTACAGTTAAATAAGACAGAAGGGGAAACGTTCAAGGTAATGCCTATGGCCCTTTAAGTGTTGTACGTTAGGCATGGCTTCAAGCTCTAAATTCATTATGTCAAGTAATCCTACAATGTAGATTCTATCTCCTGCATCTTACAGATGCTGAAATGGAGGCTCAGGAAGGTTACATACCTTGCCCAAGAGCAGTAAGCTAGTAAGGAGCTGGCGAGGATCCAGGCAGTCTCCCCCTAGGGCTGAAATTCTTGGCAACCATGCTAATTCTGATGTACATTCTTTCCTACTAAGTATCTGTGATGTGGTCAACAAATTGGTGTACAAGGGAAACAGAAAAGAGATAAAACCAATGAAATGGTCTTGCTGCCGTGGCTCAGTGGTTGAGCATTGACCTATGAACCAGGAGGTCACAGTTCGATTCCCATTCAGGGCACATGCCTGGGTTGCAGCTCGATGCCAGTAGGGGGCGTGCAGAAGGCAGCTGATCAATGATTCTGTCTCATCATTGATGTTTCTATCTCTCTCTCCCTCTCTGAAATCAATAAAAATATATTTAAAAAACAACAACAATGAAATGTTCAATTGAAGTCTAGGGAACTTGGAGCGGCACGCCTAGAACGCATTTCCTCCCTCCTCCCTCCTGAATAGACCCCACTGCTGTTTACCTGCCCTGCACGAGGGCCAGTGAGTTTCCAAGCCTCGGTGACATGGAACCTCAACTGGACAACCCAGCTGAAGGGAAGCACGTCTCGTTCTGCCTGGAGAGAAGCCTTCCTGCCCCCCCTTACTGAGATGGGAGTGAGAACCCACTTTACGGAACACACCGCACCACTTCATGCCATTCTGCCCTGGCACGTACGTGGGAAATGTTCTTCCCTTTCTCATTCACTGGTGAAGTCTCCTCACTAGAAGGGGGCTTGGGCCCCAGGTACCCGAAACCTTCCCTCCTCTCCTCTCCCACATCAGTCTCTGCCCCACCTCTCTGCTTTGCTGTGACCACTGGGATGGCTGTTTTGTCTCCCTCACCTTGTGTTTAATCCCCAGCACTCAGCACAGTATTTGGCAAATGGTAGATACTCAATGAATGTTACTTAATGACCAAATTCCCCCTAACTGTACTCTAAGGTTGAACTGAAGGAATTATTAGAATTACTTACTCACTTCTGGAGAAGTTTAGGATTAGAACGGGGACAGAAACCAACTGTTTCCTTAAAATACAGAAATTCACATCTTCATCCTAAGAAAGGAAGACCCAATTATACATCACCTTATTCATTCACATTAGAACAAGGAAAAAACATTTTCAGGAACAAGACAAATAGGGGCCCACCCTCCACTGAACACAATACAGCGGTGGGTATACTGATACCCGGAAGTCCAGCAGCCACCACCTCTAGAAAATAGCCCAACAGCAAAAGCAGTGTTCCCACCCGGTGTCCTGAGCTCAAGTGAAGAGTGTGATCAGTCACGCATTTAATGCTCACCAGGTAGGAAGAAAATCCGTCATTCTTTGTACGGTCGAGGCTGAATCCAATCTAAGAGGGGTAAAGAGAGTAGAGGTAAATGCCCACATGATGGCCTGGCCTCCTCTCGGTTTTCATGGCGTTCATTTGCAAGAAGGATCACTAATTACTAAAATTACTCATGATTTACAATTTAAATGTTAAAAATAAAATTATCTGATGCCTGCTCACAAGTTTTATTTTCTCCATATTCTGACACTTCTCATTCAAGTATGGGGCAAAGCTTTCATCAAAGAAACAGAGAAGCATCAACGCTTGGTGTCCGGGAAAGGCACTTACAATCAGGTCCTTGTCTGTGGCTCCTTCAGGCTCCGGCACTGAAAGGCTGCTGACATTAACCACCATGTACCCATCCTTGAAGAATCCAAAGGTGTTTAGATGAACCTTATGCCTCACGTCATTCTAAAAAGATTTGCAGAGGTGAAATTAGTAATGGGGAGAAGTTAACTTGATTATTTAACCTATTCGTTTGCTTGAAAAACTAGTTTCCTGCTAGCTAACCAATGTTTCCATACACTTAGTAAAACATAGAGCTGTGGTACCTGATCTTGTTTCAAAGCTGAAGATGACTCATCAGAAATGCATAAGATATCAACAGTTTTGCAGAAGGAAGCACAGAATAGATGCAATTCATTTTGACACATCTGTAATAGTCCTGACTAGGTGGTCAGTTGGAATGTGAATTCCAGGGAAGGAGGAACAATGTCTTCGTCATCCTCACATCCTTCCTGCTAGTCCAAGGCCTGGCATCTAGTAGGCACTCAGAAAACATGCTGGCCCTGGCTGGGGGGCTCCGTTGGTTGAGTGTCATTCCATGCACCAAAAGGTCACCGGTTCGCCCTCGCCAGTTTTTTTCAGTCACCAGTTCGCCCACGCCGGCCAGAAGGTCTGGGATTCAATGATCGATGTTCCCCGCCCCCATCCCTTCCTCTCTCTCCAAAATGAACAAAAAACATATGAAGAAAAACATGCTGGGGGTGGGAGGAAGTAGCCAAAACTGCTCTGAGAATACATTTTTATAAACCTTCTTATAAATTGTGTGCAACTGGCTCCTCCCACTGCAGGATGACCAGGGACCCCTGCATATTACTTTTCTAATCTGTAATTCATTTTTTTACATAGGTTCATTTGAATCTAAAAGCTATGCTATATATGATGGGTTTCAGGAAACAAAGCCTTATATGCAGAAGGAATCCCAGGAACTTGCCAGGCAGAGACACGGTCTTTCGGACATCGGATAATCCTGAGGTTTGCTGAAACTGAACGATCTGGGCAAATGCCTAGCACGCCTGCTTCAAATTGTCTCAAAGGGGTGATTTCAATCCCAACTAAGTCAATAAGTTTTAAGGCTGATAGAGACTAACTGGAACTTTAGGCAAACAATCAGTCAGGAGGGTCTACAGGAGGAGTTAAGGCTTATGTGGAAGTTCTCCCCCTCTAGTAATGGACAGAGCCCTGCCAGAAGAACTGTTTATAATAGACTCCATGGTTCTCTTTCCCTTAACTTCCTTTTCCCTCCCATAAACACCCCTCCATCTTGGCACAAAGGCCAAGTGTGCATGTGGCCTGCCATGTCTGCATGCACAGGGCTGCAACCCTTTCTTTTTCTCGAATAAACCCCTCTGGTGAGGAAGCACCTAAGCGATGTTATTTTTCAACTGAGAAGGCCAACAGAACCACGGTATTGTAACAGCGTGAGACGCGGTCTCTGGGACCCCCTCTTGTTGGGCCTGTGTTGCTCCCATGGGCCTCAGGTAGCAGGTCCTGCTGGAGACACACTAACCATTAGAGGCATTCTGCTTGGGGCTTTAGTTTTTACAAAAACAGCTCCTCCCATTTCCCCTTCCCTTGGCATAAAAGAAGCCTAAACTCTGTACTCCCTTAAGATGGATTTGAGGAACTACGAGGGCCTCCCTCCATCTTCTCGATTGGCACCTTCTCCATCAATAAGCTTTCCTTCCTCCAAACTCTGATGTTTTGAGTTTTGGCCTTTTGAAGTGGTGGGCAAATGGACCTCGGGCCCGTAACAGTATTAGTGAAGAAAGCCAGGAGTTTCATATTGAGAATTACTTGCCTGAATCAAATTACCTTCACTAAGTTTGCAAGAAGCCAACAGTTATTAAGTAACTCCTAAATGCTAAGCACTTTTCTAAAACTTACATTTGGTTCTTCCTCAAATCTGATAGTCTTTTTTGATAGTGGTTTTGCTTCTTGCTCATATTTTTAAATTTCATCCTTTGTTTCTTTCAATGTTAAATATAGCTCTTTTACAACAGGTGTCAGGGGTCTAATTCTGCTCCTTGTCCTTGTCTCTGCTGATGTTCGCAGCAGGTTGTTTCTTTGTTTTTGTTTTTGTTTTTTTAAAAATATATTTTATTGATATTTTACAGAGAGGAAGGGAGAGGGATAGAGAGCTAGAAACATCGATGAGAGAGAAACATCGATCAGCTGCCTCCTGCACACCTCCCACTGGGGATGTGCCCGCAACCAAGGTACATGCCCTTGACCGGAATCGAACCCGGGACCCTTCAGTCCGCAGGCCGACGATCTATCCACTGAGCCAAACCGGTTTCGGCTCAGGTTGTTTCTTTGTGTGAGTGGTAACTACTCATTTCTAGACTTGGATCTTCTGGATATCAGACACAGTCTAACTGTAAACACCAACGGCCTAGGAGAGGCCATGGAACAGATCTGCAGCAGAAAAATCAGAGCCCACCCCTCCCACCACCACACACACAGCTAATACATACATCTTACTGCCATTTTATTTCCTAGCCCACTCTTCCATGCAAGCAACACCGCTCTCTGAGAGTCCCACATTCAGGGCTGAGGACAGGGACACAGTTCTCGCTCCCCTCCTGCCTAGTTCGAAGGCTTTGGCTCCGACTCCTCACCAGCAGTTCAAAATCAAGACTCCAGCCGAAACCAATTTGGCTCAGTGGATAGAGCGTCGGCCTGCGGACTGAAGGGTCCTGGGTTCGATTCTGGTCAAGGGCATGTACCTTGGTTGCGGGCACATCCCCAGTGGGAGATGTGCAGGAGGCAGCTGATCGATGTTTCTCTCTCTCATCGATGTTTCTAGCTCTCTATCCCTCTCCCTTCCTCTCTGTAAAATATCAATAAAATATGTTTAAAAAAAAAAAAAAAAAAAGACTCCAGGGTCCAGGTTTCTGCCATGCTTCAGGGCAGCCTAACTTGTGTTCTTTTAGGAACTGGAGTTTCAGCTCCTTCCTGCCACCTTTTTTATTTTTGGCCCCTGGGAATTTTCCCTATTTTCCTAGGAGCCCAGCTATGCATTTAAAGTATGTTGGCTAGACTTCCACTTCCTGGTGGGATGGAGTAACTTGCAGCAAATTAGCATTCCCAGGGAGAAGCAGGAAAGCCAGCTAAGATAATAGAAGTCATTTGCTGAGAGGCATCAGGGAGTTGCGAGAGCACAAAAACCAGAAAAGCTAAGGTTCATGACCTTCCTCAGGATTGTGAGTGATTAATCCCCACAGAAAGTGATCTGGGTGGCTATTTTCTCAATTCTCCCAAAGCTGTTACAAGGCTACCGCTATCCTAGGTGTACAGAAGAGAAGTTAATTCAACTACATGGGATGGATGTCTTAGGACATATGAAAAGTAATATAACTGGAGCCATTGAAAAGTGGGGTTGGAGCTGCTATACCAGAGGAACTGCCTTCTTGACACTGGTCCGAGCAATGGTTTTTTGGAGAGAAAACAAAGGCACAGGTAACACAGCAAAAACAGAAAAATGGGATTGCATCCAACTGAAAAGCTTCTGCACAGCAAAGGAAACCATTACAGTAACACAGTGAAGAGGCGACCTACAGAATGAGAAAAATATTTGCAAACCATATATCTGATAAGGGGTTAATCTCCAAAACACATAAGGAACTCAAACAACTCAACAGCAATAAAACAAATGACCTGACTTTAAAATGGACAAAGGATCTGAATAGACATTTCTCAAAAGACATATCAATGACCAACAGGTATGTGAAAAGATGCCTAACATCCCTAATCAGGAGGGAACTGCACCTCACGCCTGTTACAATGGCCATTGGAAAGACAAGAGTTGATGAGGATGTGGAGAAAAGGGAACCCTTCTACATGGTTGATGGAAATGTAAATTGGAACAGCTGGTATGGAAAACAGTATGCAGGTTCCTCAAAAAATTAAAAATAGAACTACCATATGATCCAGCTATCCCACTTCTGGGCAAACATCCAAAGGAAATAAAATCACTATCTCAAAGAAATAGCTGCACCCCCACGTTCATTGCAGCATTATTCACAATAGCCAAGATATGCAAACAACCTAAGTAGTTGTCAAGGGATGAGTAAGAAATACACACACACACACAGGATTATTATTCAGCCTTAAAAAGAAGGAAATCTTACCATTTTTGACAACGTGGATGAAACTGTAGGACATTATGCTAAGTGAAATAAGCCAGACACAGAAAGGTAAATACTGCATGATCTCACTTATATGTGGAATTTGAAATTGTTCTTGAAGCAGAGAATAGAATGGTGGTTACCAGGAGCAGGGGGTGGGAGAGGATGGTGGAGGGCATGGAGAGATGCTGGTCAAAGGGTATAAAGTTTCGGATATGCAAGGTAATTTCTCAGATCTAACATACAGCATGCTGACTACAGTTAACAATGATGTATTGTATACCTAAAATTTGCTTAGAGAAATCTTAATTATTCACACACAAAAAAGTAGCTATGTGAGGTGATGATATGTTAGTTGCCTTGATTGTGGTAATAATTTCACAATGTATATGTATATCAAACTATCACACTGTATATCTTAAATACATGCAATTTTTATTTGTCAATTACACCTCAATCAAGCTGGACAAAATATTAAATGCAAAGAGCAGAATCCAAACTATATACAGTAAGAGCTAAATTTGTTTAAAAAAATTGAAAATTAAAAGGCTAAATATTTACATTTGTTTATTTATTTATAAACGGTCTGAAAGAAATCCACCAAACTATGAAAGGATTAGTACCATTGGAGTGGTAACAATTTTCTATTTTTTTAAAATATTTTCTAAATTTTTAACAAATAATTACCAAAAATCAATCTTTTTGTTTAAGTATTACTATTTGCCAGTAATATATGCGGGACCCTCACCTAACCCACGCCCCATCTCCACTTTCAGCCATCACGTCACCATTCCGAGTAAGATGCATGCTGCACTCCACACACACCCTCCTCTCCCTTCCGAGCAACCGGTCCTAACGGCCACTGCTCTACGATGCCACCTCTGTTGCACAGCATGTTCTCATTAAGATGAGTTTCTCTATGTGCTTCCTATCCTGTCCCATCCATCAGCCTGATTCCCACTGCAGGATCATATGGCTTATTGTTACGAAACCGAGTAAGGCAAGACCTCTCTCCTCATTTAGATCTGTGTTGGCTATTTCAGGACTTCTGGTGACCAAAAGGAGTACTGGGGGAGGGGGTTCTGGGGTGCTAGTAATGTCTTGTTTCTTGACCTAGGTGCTTGTTACATGGTATGTAAAAAAAATTCACCAAGCTGCACACTTATGAACTAAAGAAAGGAAGGGCAATGAGACTAGAGAAGAGGCTGCTCACAGATAGACTGGGCCTCATTAAGGACTGTGAGCTCCCTCTTAAGGGGGAAAGGGTGCCCCTGACGGGTTTTAAGGGGAGTGTCATGACGGGATTGGGCTCTTAGGCAGATACTTCAGCTACAAAGCAAAATGTGAACTGGAGGAATTCTGGGACACAAGTGTGAGGAGACTGCACTGGTCCATGAGATATAAGGATGGCCTGGACCAACGAGTTCAGGTGACGACAGAGCAGGGGATGGATGGGGGGGGTGGGCAGGGGGAAGCTACTTAGAACACCCGTCTATGAGAAGCGAAGAACACAGTTACTAAGACAATCTGGAAGAGTCTATAGGCTGAGAGCGAATGGAGTGGAAGGATGAGTTGGTTTCTTAGGCGCTTAAGAGACACCGAAGTGGAAATGAAGAGTAGGCAGTTGGATACACTTGCCCAAAGCTCAGAATAAAGGTCTGATCTGGAGATAAAAGAAAAAAACCCTCAAGACAACTACAATTTTGGCACATTTTCTCCTTTTTCCTGTTTCAAAACAGTTGTTTTACACTGACAGTTCTGCTCTTTTAAGTAAACAGCAGAACATACATACTTTTGCTTTAACTCCCTAAACAATTGCACATTAAATTGCTTTAAAACATAAGGCAAGTGGAGTAATGATACTTTTTCTCATAAACTGAACTTCAGAAAATAAATATGGTCACTCTTTTAAATTTTATTTATTGATTTTAGAGCGAGAAAGAGGGAGAAAGAGAAATCAGTTTGTTGTTGCACTTATTTATGCCTTCATTGATTCAATCTTGCATGTGTCTTGACCAGGGATCGAACCCTCAATCTTGCTGTGTGGGGACACCTCTCTAACCAACTGAGTTACTCGGCCAAGGCTAAATGTGGTCACCCTTAACTGAACTAGCTGAAGGTCACATACCTGGCCACTTCCTCATTTTAAAGCTCACCCAACTGGCAGTCCACAGACTGTACTGGTTGGTACATGAATGTTTAGATGGGGCCAACAGTGTTTTGTTTTTGTTTTTTAATTTGAATTAATTTCTGGCTAACTTCACATAAAAGCCTAAATTTCTAGTTTTTCTTTCTTTCTTTATTTTTTAAATATATTTTTATTGATTTCAGAGAGGAAGGGAGAGGGAGCAAGAGATAGAAACGTCAATGATGAGAAAGAATCATTGATCAGATGCCTCCTGCACACCCCACACTGGGGATTAAGCCCACAACCTAGGCATGTGCCCTGACTGGCAGTCGAAGCTCAACCACTGAGCCACGCCAGCTGGGATCTAGCTTTTCTTTCAAAAACAAAAACATAACACCACAAGACCCAGCACGTCTAGGCCACATTCCAATGCAGCCACAACCCGCTGGAACAGAGACGCAGCAGCCGCTGCAGAAGGAGCTGGCCATTCTCTCTGCTATCTCACACAGCCAGCTTAATTTAAAAGTATCTGCGTCGCCCTAACCGGTTTGGCTCAGTGGATAGAGCGTTGGCCTGCGGACTGAATGGTCCCAGGTTCGATTCCGGTCAAGGGCATGTACCTTGGCTGTGGGCACATCCCCAGTAGAGGATGTGTAGGAAGCAGCTGATCGATGTTTCTCTCTCATCGATGTTTCTAACTCTCTATCCCTCTCCCTTCCTCTCTGTAAAAAATCAATAAAATATATTTTTTTAAAAAAAGTATCTGCGTGGCTTCAAACAGCATCCAAGGTTGTGACCTCAGTAAGCAAAAGTACCGTTAGGCATCCATGATCAGTTCTCACTAATACAGAAACCAACAAGAATAATACCATGTACCATTTACTGACTGCCTACTATTCATGGTAGCAAACACTATGCAAGGAAGCTTAATATTCCATTTCTTGGATCATTGTATATAGAGAGCAATTCACAAAATGAATAGGGTCAAATCCTCTTAGACAACAGAAATATGACAGCTTAAGCACATGAGGATAGAGGGAAAATTACAAAAAGCTTGGGAAAAAATGCAAACACGGAAGTCTGGGGTCCTGGCCATCAGGCTGGCCTCTTGGACAGGCACCGAGGGCTGCTCAGCCAGTACAAGTGGCCGAATGGAAAGAGCATGGATGCCAGGTTCAAGGTCGGCCTCCTCCTCTTATGTAACCCAAGTCCTGTTTTTCAAATTTATAAACCAGGGGTAACAGCATTTTTCTCAAGGGGGGCCGCTATGAGGAGCCAATGAATAAAAAAATCAAATATTTAGCATTTAAAATTTAGATTCTGTAGGATACCTCATTTTCCCCACGTGAGCCCAGAGCAGTTGTGACTGGACTGGTGGTCCCAACCTTTCTGGGCACAGAGCAATGTCATATGCATACTAGAATGTTGGTGGCATACTTAAGAGGGACGCAAGATTTAACACAACACTGAGTGTGTCAACAGCATCTGCCTCAGTGCCACTCCCCCCAGCTCTCTTCCTATCCTCACTCTGAGTTGCCCGGGGTGGGCTGTGGGCTGTCCTGACCAAGCTCCTCCATGCTCACAAGGCCAAGATGCTGGGCTTGACCTCACCGGTGCAGCAGCACACTGAACCCTTTTCTAACCCTGCTCTAGATTTTGGACAGACACGGCACACTCAGAAGACCCCCATCTTAGCAAACATTAATTTTACACACTGATCAGTTTTGGAGACATGACAAGGAGGCATTGGAGGTTTACCAGGATGGACCAGCTAATAGTCAGTGGGCTTGAGATGAGGCACAGCAGGGACAATTTAATTTCCCAAAACTTTGCAGATACTTTTTTGGGGAGGGGGGCTAAAATCCACAATGCAGTCTGTGCAGTGGAGCTGCAGGCACTGCACCTGAGGCCGGTGTGATCAGGTGGATCCCGATCCATGGGCAGTGCTTCTGGAGTGTTTTAACAAAGAGGGATCTGATTTATCTACTTACAAACATCACTGCATTGCTAAGGTGTTCTCTAAAAGTTACTACTCAGAAACAAAGTAATACCATGTTACTACGAAGGCGGAGCTTTGAAAGGAAGTTTAGTGTATGTTGTATTAGTTTCCTAGGGCTGCTGTAACAAACACCCCCAAACTGGGTTGCTTTAAAACAACAGAAAGTTAGGCTCTCACAGTTCTGGAGGCTAGAAGTCCAAAATCAAGGTGCAGGCATGGCCGTTCCCTCTCTGAAGGCTCTAGAGAAAAAATTCCTCCTTGCTTCCTTAGAGCTTCTGGTTGTTGCTGACAATCTCTGGTGTTCCTGGCTCGCAACGGCAGCACTCCAATCTCTGCCTCTGCCTTCACGTGGCCTCCTTCCCTCTCTGTGTGTCTCCTCTTCGAAGGACACTGGTCATATTGGAATTAGGGCCCATCCTAATCCAGTATGACCCAACCTTAACTGCTTATATCTGCAAGACCATGTTTCCAAGTAAGGCCACATTCTGAGGTTCTGGGTAGACATTAATTTTGGAGGGACACTGGTCAACCCAGTACATACTGGTATATCCATCTTCTTAATCATTTACATTGAAGTATTCTAGTGCTTAATTACCTGGTCCATACATATTCGTTATCATTCTTCAACTAAAGAGATGAAGGAAAAGAAAACCTATTGTAGATAGTTATTTCTTGACCCCAACTTTTTTCCTATTACTTAAAAACAGAATAACCCACGTTTACTATTGTGCACTGGGGACAGAGAGAAAAAAAAAAAAAGCAAAAATCTATAACAAGAGCAGCAGTGGAAGTGGGGAGAGGAAGGGCAATAAGAAATAAAAGTGAGCCTGCCAGTGTTGCTCAGTGGTTGAATGTTGACCCATGAACCATGAGGTCAGGGTTCGATTCCCAGTCAGGGCACATGGTTAAGTTGTGGGCTTGATCTCCAGTAGGGGGCATGCAGGAGGCAGCCAATCAATGATTCTCTTTCATCATTGATGTTTCTCTCCCTCTCCCTTCCTTTCTCTTAAATAAATAAAAATATATTTTTTTAAAATAAAGAAAGCAAAGTGTGTGTGTGTGTGTGTGTGTGTGTGTGTGTGTAGGATAAAACTCATTGCAATTTTCCAGAGCTGCTTTATTAAGAAATCCTAGCAATCAAATATTTGATTATTCTATACTAGTATTCTCAGAAGAAAGCAACTTGGCATATATGCCACCGAATAGGAGTTGCTTAAAAAAGGCATATTATGTGCTTACAGATACATATGTCCAAAAACAGACATTTAATAGATATTCAAACTTACAAGAGACGGAACCCTGAACTATCTGTATAGAGATAATTTAAAGCGTATGCTGAGGTTAGGAGTCTTTCTTGTTCAAAAGGCCAGGAACTGGTGTTAAAAGAATGTTCCAAGTGCTATGGACTATCCCACTCTGGTGCTTGAAAGTAGGTAGGAAAAGGCAGAACAATGAAGACCCAGATCAAGCTACACGTTCACATTAGCTAGGCCCACACAGAATGGAAACCTGCTGCCTTTTGGCCACACCAGTTAACTAAAGAGCAGCGCATGTTCAAGTCCAACTACAAAGTCTCACTTGGGCCCTGCTGGTGTTGCTCATTGGTTGAGCGTCCGCCTATGAACCAGGAGGTCAGTGGGTTGATTCCGGGTCAGGGCACATGCCTGGGTAGCGGGCTCAATCCCCAGTGAAGGAGGATGCAAGAGGCAGCCGATCAATGATTCTCTATGATCACTGATGTTTCTATCCCTCTCCCTTCCTCTCTCTGAAACAGATAAAAACATTTAAAAAAAAATTAAGATCAGGAGTTCTGAATTTGGGAGTCATAAGCTTGAGGGATAGGGCCTTTAGATAAGCTTCAGCAGTATTATAAAGCCCTAGAAATTCCAAGAAAGTTTCGTCTAAGCAGTTACCTGCACTTTTCTGGGGAAAGGTTCTATAACTTTTAGCATATTCTCAAAGGGAGTCAAGATTCACCTTCCTAACTAATTAAAAGAAGAAAAAGAAAAAAACCTCACCTAACTCCCTGCGGCTGAGAACAATTTAAATCAACATCATTTTTATTCACAAACCCAAAGTATGATGTATGGGTCTGGCCAAGCTTTTTACCAGATTCTGTATTCCTTAAACTCTACGTTCACAAATATAACGTGTTTAATAAGACAAATTTTCTACAATCCCACAACTCCTTACACAATTGCGTATTTTGAAAATCACGTACAAGGCTATGGGTCATAATTTACTTTTCTATTCCCCAGATATATTAACCGGCTGAACCGCCCGGAGGCACCTTTTAGCCTTCGATGACTTTTAGCTGTGAGTTATAAAGCAAGGTCCAAGGGATCATTCAGAAACCTCTTCCCTAGACAGACATGACAGGAGCGACGGATAAGACAGGTTCTCACATTCGAAACATATTTTTAATGCTGGTTTTCAGTTCTCGGTCATATATTTCAGGCGAAACTTGAAATTCCTCCCGGAGGTTCCCGCTTTGATCAGTCCAGAGAGAGCCCTAAACCGAACCCGGAAACTGAGACTAAGATTCCGGGTATCTTCTAACCGCCAGGCACAAGGGGATGAAAAAGCGGAAGACCGCGGACAAGTAAACTCGGGGGTAAAAGTTGGAGGAAGAAGAGCAGGCTGCTGTCAGCCGGGAACCTAGGGAAGCCAACAGGGGTTGCAAGCGCGGCCTCCCGGGTCCGCAGAGTTTCGCCGCAGTTCAGCCCCTTCCCCTGTCAGCTAGCGTCTCTCTGCCCCTCCCAGACGGCGTGAGGACCCCCGCCTTTCCCACAGTTCCCAACATATCTCCTCACAGAGAAGCCGCGCCGGTGGGGGGCGTGGGGAAGGGGAGCAATTGCTCAAAACACCCCCAGTCCCCCGCCAAAGTTGCCTCCAGCCAGGGGGAGCGGCCTCTGCCTCCGCCCCCCGGCCCGGCCCCGCCCGGCCCAGCCCGGCCTTACCTTAAGCGCCAGGTGGTGGACGCGGCCCAGGCCGGGCTCCACCAGCAGCTGCAGCAGCCCCAGTAGCGGAAGCATCCGGAGGCCCGCGAAGAGCCGAGGACAGCAGGAACCCGAGGGGCCGAGGGGCGCCGGGGCAGCCATGTTTGTTCCAGCATCACCAGCTGCTTCCGCTCCCTCCAAGCACTTCCAGGGTTAAAGGGCAGCGGCCGCCGGAAGGGCCTGGAAGTAGGGGGCGGGGCGCGGCGGCCTCCGGCGCGGTGCCCGTGGCTCTCCCCCTGGAGTGTGGGGCCGGGTCAGGCGCCGGGGGGCTGTTCAGTCGGCCTTCCCCGTGCGGATTTCGGTGTAGCTAGAAGAGGTGGGACCCCCCAGGAGGACCCAGGGCGGTTGTCATGGGAACAACCGGACCACACCTACCACCCGCCGAGCTTTGAAAACGACCTGGACCTGCGAGACCCGGACCGCGGGGGAACCCCGGCTCTCCAAGGGTGGGGAATCTCTTAAAACCGCTGTAGCACCTTGCCTGGTGGTTGATTGGACTGATTTCACAGGCGGCATTGACTCGGTGGAAAATACCAAGTTCCTGGCTTGTTAGAGGTCCCTTGATAGTTATTTTTTGGAGGCACTTCACACTCAAATTTCAAACGAAATGGTTGCACTAATACGATTTATTAAGCCTTTATCAGGTACGTGGTTAGGCCTTTTGTAGGCGTTATTGCATTTAATCCTTAAAACAGTCTAATGCGGTAGGAGGTAGGTATTATCCCCACTTTACAGGTAAGCAAACTGAGCCTCTGAAAAATGAAGTCATTTGCACCAGCTTGACAGAGAACCACATGGCAACCTTTAACTGCTATTTTATGTTGCTTCATGCTGTCTCATCCGACCACTAGAGTCAGTGTCATCATTTGTCTCTTAACTCTGCGTGGAAACTTTCTTTGCTTTTAACCTGTGGAATGTATGGAGAGATCCTTTTTCTTTTAATCCTCATCCTAGGATATGTTTACTGATTTTAGAGAGAGGAGAATGGGGGGCGGGGGGGGGGGCGGGGAGAAATATCGATATGAGGAACCCAGGACCTGGGTATGTGCTCTGACCAGGAATAGAACCCGTATCCTCTCTGTGCACAGGAGGAGGCTGCAAGCCGCCAAGCCACCCGGCCAGTGGAAGGAATGGAAGGATTCAGTAGTGGGTTCCCTCCTCTCACCATTTTTATTAAGTAGGTATAGAAGAACATGCTTATTAAAATTGTTAATAGACTAGCCAGATTTATTTAGTTTTTAGATTTTTTTTTCAGCTTGCCACACACGGAATGCATGCTCTTTGTGTGAAGTCATTTAAGCTAAAGAGGAGAAAATAAAAACCACCCGGAATCCCAGTACTGGGTGACTGTCAGTGTATTAAGTGTGTTTTATGACAGAATCAGATTATTCAAGTTTTTAACTGGGAATAGGAACTGAAATTAACACGTTTTAATGGAGCTAAATTGCTGCACTCAGGTAAAAAAGTATATATATACCAGTTGGGAAAATACAGAATAGGTAGGGGTGGAGGGCGGGAGAAAGGAAGGAACCTAGATCTTTTAGCTGTGTGCAATCTTAGTAAAGTCATGAATCTATGAATTCTTCCCTTGAGTAAAAAACAACCACATGGTAAGGTACATACAAGTCCTGTCACACCCTCAGCCAGGACGAAAGTAGGGCACTCATGTGGCTCCAGGAAGAGAGAAAGGCAATGTTTACCAGGTGGTGGGTGGTGAAAAGTAGCCCTTCTTTCTCCTACCTCTGGTCTTTGACCGTATATTACTAATATGTAATCTTTCGTCTTGGAACAGAATTTTCCTCTGATCTTACTACCCCATTTTACAGACAAACTTATTTTGTGAATCCACACAGCAAGATAATTGTAGTTAAATATATTTATTGAGTGATTAAGTTTGCCAAGTATTCTGCTGGTACTTTATGTATACACTAGTGGCCCAGTGCACGAAATTCGTGCACGGGGTGGGGGGGGGGGGTTGTCCCTCAGCCCGGCCTTCACCCTCTCCAATCTGGGACCCCTCGGGGGATGTCCGACTGTTGGTTTAGGCCCGATCCCACACCGGCAGTCGGACATGCCTCTTGCAATCCAAGACCGCTGGCTCCTAACCGCTCACCTGCCTGTCTGCCTGATCGCCCCTAACCACTTTGCCTGCTGGCCTGCTCGCCCCCAACTGCCCCCCCCACCAGCCTTCTTGCCCCCAACTGTCCCCCTTTGGCGGCCTGATTGCCCCCAACTGCTCCCCCCTGCCGGCCTGCTCACCCCCAACTGCCCTCCCCTCCTGGCCTGATAACCCCTAACCGCCTCTGCCTTGGCCCTGCCACCATGGCTTTGTCTGGAAGGACGTCCGGAAGGTCTCCTAGAAGGTCTCCCGGTCTAATTAGCATATTACCCTTTTATTAGTATAGACTAGAGGCCCGGTGCACAAAATTTGTGCACTCGCGGGGGGGGGGGGGGGGCGTTCCTCAGCCCAGCCTGTGTCCTCTCGCAATCCAGGACCCCTCAAGGGATGTTGGGCCTAAACTGGCAGTCAGACATCCCTCTTGCAATCCGGGATGCTGCATGCACCAGTGACCATACTTTTCATACAGGTGAAAGGCACCTTGCTGTTGTATGGGCAGCTACATTTTTTTTGTCCTGATTATAAAAAGTAGTACATAACATGATCCTTCTGAGGCAGTAGTATCATTTTTTCCCATCTTATGGGTGGAAAAACTGAAGCAGAGAGAAGTTAAGTAATTGGCTTTGTCACACAGTTATAAGTGTCGGAATCAGGGCTGACCACAAAATGTGCAAGCCAGAGTCCATGCATGTCATCACTGCATCACCCTGTTTTTCCAGTGTTAGAGTAGCCTTGCCAGTTTTTAATATTTAAATCTAAGAGACTGTTCCCAATATATAGGGTAGGGTCCCTAGGTCTGGCCGATGATCAGGGCCATCTGTGAGGCAACCGGCTGGTGGGGTGATGGGGGGGGCTCTGCTGGCACCCACCTTGGCTGGCGGCCTGATCACCCACAACTGCCCTCCCCTGCCACGACCCGCCACCCGCCTTCGTGCTGCACAGAGCTGCGGGACCCCCAGGCCTTCTCATGGGGAGCTGCCGCCAGGCCCCGCCTCCGCTGTGCGCACAGCCATCTTGTGGCAGCGTCACTCGAGGGCATGAGGCCACCTAGGCTTTAATTATGTTGGATAGGATAGGATTGTGTGATTTAACATCACAAAACCTTGTAAGATATTTCTTTTCAAGCCTTTTTTAAAGACGAGACTTGGTTAGATTAATTCAAGGGTGTGTTGCTGATTTATCAATGACCCAGATAGAACTTTCATTCAGGACCCGCCCACAAAGCCCAATACTTAATCTGTCCTGCATTGTTGCGGAAAAATCATTTGCATATTAGGCTGGAAGGGTCCCTAGATAACCAACAGATCCTTCTACCTTATTTAACAGCTATGAAAACAAATCCAAGGGACTTAAATGACGGGCTCAAGATCACACATACAGTGGTGTAATTTTTGGCAGGCACCTTTAACAACCAGGACTGCAGCCTCAGCTGCTTCAGAATCGGACCTGTGCTTCTCACACTACACCATGGCTTTCTAGTTCTTATCATTTTAATTTTCTCAGAAAGTTAAAAGCCCAGAATCGGAGTAACTAATGTGTTAGCAAATGAAATTGTAGAGAAACTTTCCAGAAAGCATTTTAAAAATCAGCAGTTTGGAAGAACATGCTAGGAATGTGATCCTTTCTTTTATGTATCAAGAGAAATACCAAAGACAGTTAACTGATTCTCACTTCAGTAGAAACTGGTTGTTAAAGGGAAGGTGGTTTTTAAGTGGAGTTTCATTTTTGAAGGCAGTTTGCAATGCTTTGCAGTATTGTTTACTTTTTAAGTGAAGTACCATTTTTGAGAATCCCGTGTTTTAAATTTGAATGTAATAATAGGCTTTTTAAAACGGAATGACCAGGAATAGTCTTAGTTTCATTTAATAATATAATAGTGATCAAACATTTAAATAGTTTATAAAATAGAAGACTTCTGTCTTTTAGTTTCTGGAAAACAAATTTTAAGGGCTTAAAGCTGGTTCTTATTCTTGCTTCTTTTCACTTAGAAATCATTATGTGACTTTCACAGGTTACATACCAGTGGTATCTGTCCAGAGGTTTAGGAGGTATATCTTTCTCAGGTACTTGATTGTGCCAGTCATTAGTTTGAAATTGAGAGAAATCAAGGGGAACACTAATTACACAGAGACTTAAAATGACGTACTGTTTAGACAGTTAACTTGAAATTCTGTGAAAACTGCTCTGTGGGTAATTCTGTTCAGACACATGATCTCAGTTTCAAGAAGAGATTATTTGCATACTTATGATACTGTCACTGGAAACAGACATGTTGAGTAACAGGACAGGTTATGCCTGCTTGTCCTTGGCAACGTTTTCAAAGGGGCATGAAACGGTAAGGTATTGGCTGAAAAGGCCTGGAGGGGCCCTAGCTGGTTTGGCTCAGTGGATAGAGCATCAGCCTGCGGACGGGGGGGCTCCCAGGTTCGATTCAGGTCAGGGGCACATGCTCGGGCTGTGAGCTCGATCCCCAGTGAGGGGCGTGCAGGAGGCAGCCAATCAATGAGTCCCTCTCATCATTGATGTTTCTATCTCTCTCTTCCTTCCTATCTGAAATCAATAAAAATATATTTTTAAAAAAATGAAAAGGCCTGGAGGGGCTGGAAGAACTGTTCTCCTAAACCTGGCCTTCCGCCTTGTTCTCTTGGTCAAGTGCATTTATTTTTTTCTATTTCCCCTACCTTTGCAGGATCCACCAAAGGTTGCCACTAGTAGCAGAGTTTGTAGTTTGGACCTAATGTGATTAATAATATTTGGCATCTTTGAAGTAATTAATGGGTTAATATTCTCCAGTTGTAATAAGGTATAATTGCCGTTTGTTTTCTTATCAAAAGAGTTGATATTTCAGACCCAAACCTCTATAAAGACAGTATAGGAGACTAGACATCCAATTGGAGCCTGGCCATATATTTATTTTTATTTATTTAACTTAAAATATACATTTTTATTGATTTTAGAAAGAGAGAGGGAGGGAGGAAGGAGAGAGGAACATTTATCAGTTGATCGGTTGCCTCCTGTATGCACCCCAACCCCCAACGGGGGCTCAAACCTGCAACCTGGGTATGTGCTCTGACTGGAAACGAACTGGTGACCTTTTGATTCATGGGACGTCGCTCAACCGAGCCACACCGGCTAAGCCTGGCAATACATTTAGAAGTCAAATGTCACTTTCATTCTTTGACTAGAAATGCCATTTCTTGCAGCTTGGGGGAAGCCCATGGCATTTTCTTGCAGAGAGTGAGCTTCATGGAAAGGGTAGGCCCTGACACATCTCCAGTCCTGGGGGTTGGGGAAGAAGTTAAATTTCCTTCTCCTATTCTTGGTGGCACAATGTGTAACTTGTTCAGCCACAGGACAGCTGGGTTTTCCTGATTTTGTGCACATCTTTATAGACCTTCAGGGGAAGTCCATTATCAGGTGCAGAAATTGGTTGCAGTTTTAAAATTCTCCTCCATAGAGTTCCTACTTTTATCCCACTCCAGCTTTTTCCATGTGACTGCTTTCTTGGGTCCTTAGTAAGTAGTTCGAATGCTGAACAAATGGGATATTTTAAGCTGACACTGATGGAGGCTATTTGAAAAAGAAAAATCCTGAGAATTTCAATAGGAATAATACTTCACCAATAGACAATGATCAGTTGTAGTTTAGGCAAGCTGTCTTGCTGCATCAAAGGTGCTTAAAGGACTGATTTCCTTGATGTAATAAGTAAAAATCCTCCAGAAAACAAGAGGAAGGGAAAGGGAACCGATACGTATGCCCTCTGTGCTAAGCATTTTGCATGGGGGTTTTTTCTTTTCATTTTGGCAGCAGCCTTTGAAATAAGTAGTGTTATTTCCACTTTATAGAGGGAACTGAAGATTAAAGCAGAAAAATGATCCAACCAAAGCTCTACATAGATATCTAAAGCTAGCTAACACCAAAGCCTGTGTCCCCACCAGCTCCCTCCTTTCGGCCTCATAACAGTCTATGAGGTCCCCGTTTTATGAACAAGGAAACTGAGGCGCACGCAGAGGGTTTAAGTAACTTTCAGAAGGTGACACACCTCGCCGAAACCGGGTTGGCTCAGTGGATAGAGCGTCAGCCTGCGGACTGAAAGGTCCTGGGTTTGATTCCGGTCAAGGGCATGTACCTTGGTTGCGGGCACAACCCCAGTAGGAGGTGTGCAGGAGGCAGCTGATGGATGTTTCTCTCTCATCGATGTTTCTGACTCTCTATCCCTCTCCCTTCCTCTCTGTAAAGAAAGAATCAATAAAATATATTAAAAAAAAAAAAAAAAAGGTGACACACCTCAAAAGTAGTAGAACACTAGGATCTCAGTTTAACAATTATAAAACCTGCCTGTGACAGCCCCTGAATTAGGTGTTTATTAATTGCAAGCACCATTACAATTGCCAAAAAAAGCCCTAATAGAATTGTTTGCCTCTAGCACCACAGCAGCCTATCCAGACACCTTCTTCCAGTGCCCATAATGTCCAGGGGACGGGATTATTCCGTGGAAATTTATGTAGTCTCCCACCAAGATCATCACTTTGTGAATCAGTGCTTTGTAGATGTTACTGAAGTGAAGCAGGTGTACATAGCCCAGACTGACCCCTAGTCATCCCAGCATTTATGTGGACAGGGTTTAGAATCCCTCTTGAGAAAATTGATTCCTAAGTAGGTCAGGTCACAGTAATTTCTCAATAGTGGTTATTCCTTGCCTTGGAATCACTCCCTCTTGTTATTAGGAAAAGTGAATAGATCCAGTTCTTCCTAAGTAATACTGTGCTGTATCTTTTTCTCTGCTGGCTTATTTCTCTTTATCCCAAACCCTTTTTGTTTCCATGGTTTCAAGATCAGTGGTGTCTTCTTTATTTTTTATTTATTTATTTTTATTTTTTTTAGAAGTTTATTTTTATTTTTTTAACATATTTTATTGATATTTCACAGAGAGGAAGGGAGAGGGATAGAGAGCTAGAAACATCGATGAGAGAGAAACATCGATCAGCTGCCTCCTGCACACCCCCCACTGGGGATGTGCCCGCAACCAATGTACATGCCCTTGACCGGAATCGAACCCGGGACCTTTCAGTCCGCAGGCCGACGCTCTATCCACTGAGCCAAACCGGTTTCGGCTCTTTTTTATTTTTTAAAGATTCCAACTATTCAAACCTTTTCTAGTTGCCACCCAAACTTAATGAAGTTAGATATTTGCACTGTGGTATAATTAGCCCAGTTCCATACCTCCGCTGCTGTGGCTTTTCATGGGTTTCTGTAAGTACTTCCTGCTTACTCATCTTAAAAGGTTTTCATCTTAGTGTGTTCTCTCTTTTACTTCTGCTGGCCCTTCCTCCGTTTCCCCTTTTCTTTTTCTTCTTTAGATCAGCAGGTTGTTTTCCTCCTGATTAGCAAATTTTACAAGTGGCCACTGTTTTTGAAGTCTCCAAGAACTCAATAGAGAGATTAGATCATTGTATTAGGTCATAGATAACCTGCTTTTTTCACTTACGGTTTCCAGATAGCACACTAAACTCTGCAGGGTTTTGGATTTCTAACCTCTCCAACTCGCCCTTACTGTGAATCCGCTTGGGAGGCAGGTGGCTGGCAGTTCTGATCATTTTATATCTCGCAGCCTCTGGAGTAAAGAGTTCCCAGACCTGGTAACAGTGAGAGCAGAACATTAAACACACGCAGTGAAAAACGAGGGCGTTGGAGGAAACTTACAAAAGACAGACCCAAACAGTTTTGACAGGTTAAATTTATTCTCTGTCCAACAAAGGAAGTCCACCTGGAGGTTTATCTACGAGAGTTTTTCGGCTCCACCCTTTCATGGCAGAGAATGATAAACTGGTTGCAGGTGTGTGTGTTTGTGGGGGGGGGGGTAGTAGGTATCGGGAAGATGCCTCGTGAAATATTTCTAAAATGGGACCCACTTTAGGAGTCCAGAGTTACTCAGAAAAGTCAGTAGCGTTAAGTGAAGTAGAGAGGGGCTAGTGATTCGGAGGAAAGAGTTGGAACTCCAATAATTCTCCGCAGCTGGTCGAGAATATTTGTGTAGGTCTTTGGAATACAGGGAGAAGGAGTCAGTATCTACTTAAGAATTAGCTCTCAGTTTACCAACCACAGACCTGGGAATAGGTGCTAATCTTGATCCTGGCCTTCACACGCCCAGACGGATGCGTTACCTCCGTTTGGCAGACGGGGGCTCTGAGCGGCTAGAGAGGTGGAGTCCTGGTCCCAGGCCACCCAGCTAGTACGTGCGGGAAGCTGGATTGGAACCAAACACTTATCTGCGGACCCAGTGCCTCTGTTTTTACCCACTAAGCTGCAACGTGATTTCACGTCTCAGCGTTTCTTGGCTGAACAAGTTGGAAAACACTGGTTTCACAGATTAGAAATCACTGGTTGTGCGCCCCTGGATTACCTCCCCAGCCACTCGAAGCTACTTGGTCGCTCTCGACTCAACGTCCCTATCGTACCGCGCACAGACATCACTATGCCGGACGCCACGCCACGCCCACCGCGCAGGGCTCCTAGGCTCCTGGGCTCCGCGGTGCCCGGGCGGTGCGGGAAGCGCATCCCGGGCGAACCCAGGTTGGCGTGAATGGCTGCCGGGAAAAGCACTGTCAAGTGCGAAGCGGAGCTCCGCGCAGAGGAGCAGCCTCAGGCCTCGCAGGGCACCGGCAGTCACGGGGCCGGCTCTGTCCGAACACCAGTGGTCTGCCTAAGAGCAGAGTGCGGTGGCTAATAAGTAATTTTTAAAAATCAGCGGGGACACCACTTCTCCGTCCTTCCGGACCCCTGGGCAACTGGGTCCCGGCGGCGGGCTCCAGAGGGAGGTGGGCCCGGCGCGTGCGCGAGCTGTCAGGAGGCCCCGCCCCCGCCCCTGGCGCGCGGCCCAGACCCCGCCCACCGCCCCGCCCTCTCCCCTCCCCGCCTTCTCCCCTCACTCCCTGGGTGTGGGGCGGGCGGGCGCTGCGGCTGCCGGGGCTGCCGCTTCCTCGGGCCATTTTGCTGAGGAGCGACCGGGAGGAGGAGCCGCCGAGGAGACCCAAGGCGAGGAGAAGGCGGCGGCAGCGCGGGCCCGGGCTTTCCTCGATCGCGGGGATCGCGGGGATCTCGAGGGGCGAAGGGATCGCCGGGGAGGGGGACCGGAGAGCCGCGCCCGCCGCGCGGCGCGCCCCTTCCCGCCCCCTGCACCATGAGCTGGGGCACCGAGCTCTGGGTAAGTGAGGGGCTGGGCCCGCGGCTGCGGGGAAGGTGCCTGGCGCGCCGGGGCAGGGCACGCGGGCCGGGCTGGCCCGGGAGGCGATGGCGCGCGGTCGGGGTCCCCGCGGCCTGAGGGAGGCGCGGGGCCGGGTGCCCCTCGTGGGCCTCCGCCCGAGCAGGACGTGCGAGCCAGACGGGGGGAGTCGGCGGGGGGAGTTGGTGGAGGTCCCCTCGGCGGCCTGAGCTGGGGGCGCGGGTCGGGGTCCCGGCGGCCGGAGGCCCGCGGTGCTTGGGGGCTAGAACCTTAGTCCCTCGGGTGAGCGGCCGGCGCGCCCCGGACCTGCCTCGATGGGGGCGTGGAAGCCTCGGATTTGGGGGACTGCGTTATTTACCGGGGCGCCCAGCCCCGAGTTCCTAGGGCTGCTTTCTCTGCGGGAAGGTGCGGGCCGACCGGCGCTCCTTCCGGGGGCGGGGCGGCCTTCGGGGGGCCGAGCCCCACGTCCTGGGTTTGGGGGCCGCGGGGCCGAGAACTGGCGCCTTCCCTCTAGAGGCGAGAACTCTTGACCTGCCGCGGTTCGGGGGCACTTGTGGTTCTTGCTGGGAAACCCCGGCCCTGGATTTGAGGTTGGGGCTGCGGCGTTTGGCCTGGAGAGGGAAGTAGCCGGAGTTAGGGGAGATCCCCTCCGGAGGAGGCACTCGCGGGGTTTATTCTTTAAGTGGGGGAGGTCGGCGGTGAGGGGCGCTCCACCGCATCCTTAGCCTGGGGTGCGGTGGGTAAGCCGGCAGCCTGGCGTCCGGAAGCCTGTGCCCCCAACCAGGGCGAGCAGGGAGGCCTGGCGGTGCCCAGGGTGTGGGATGGAGCTCGGTGCCCGTCCCCCTCTGGGTTCCTGGGGACATCAGTGGCAAGGGACGGGCAGTCAGCGTCCGGAGGGAGGAGGGTGAAATCTCAGTCATTCACTGAAATGTTCTCGAGACACTTCCATGGTGAGCTTTCGGAACCCCCTTTGTGGAGGGTGTGGGGGAGAGAGAGCGGGGTGGAAGCTGCTGGAGGGGTGGGGCAAGGAATCTCACCTCTCACGACAAGGTTAGAGCCACAGACACGGAGCACACCTCCCTTCATTATTTTTTGACTTAAATTGTCCTTACATAACCATTTCTGAGGCTCAGAAGCAGCTACTGTTATTAACCAAAATCCCAAAGGCAAGAGCCCCCTAAATTAAGATGATTTATTTTATAAACATCCTGTGTCGAAAGGAACCCAAGATGTTGGCTGATGTTTACAAGTATTCCGTTTTAAAATAAAGTAACAGATGGTTTAAAATATTTGCACACACCTAACTAGGCAGAATCTACTATTCTCCACTTTATACTTGCCTTCGCTTTATACTTTAGAGCTAATCCTGAGCGTTTATTTCTTTCCTCATCTACTCCTGCTCCATGCCCTTTGGCTCGATTCAGCTTATCTGGGGTGGGGGAGTAAATCAGAAGTAATTTTTATCAAGAGAATAGAAATATTGGCACAATTTTTCTTTTTTTTTCTTTCTTTTTCTTTTTTTACTTGTTCAAACAAGAGAAAGGGGTTCTGGGAGAAACTACAATGTATTTCTAAGTGAAATAGTGGCCAGTGGGCATTTATGTGCACTGGTGGGCAGTTCACAGTGATGTTGGCGAATGTTCTCAAAGGTGATCCAGAGAGGGAGGTGGCTGAGAAGGGACATGATGCAGCAGGCCCAATGGCCTGCATTATTCTATACCCTTCTTTTTGGGGGTGAAGGGGTGGGAGGGAAAGCAAAAACAAGGAGCTGTTGAAAATAAGTGGGAACTGGAATATATATGAGCCATAGGAAGTCTTGGATTTGCTTCAAAAGAAGTTGGGGTGGTAGTGGATGGGCGCGTTGATGAAAGAAAAGCAGGCATGAGTAGGTCATTGTTGAAGCTGGGTGATGGGGACAGGAGGGCTCAAGGCACTGTGCTTTCTGCATACACTTGAATTTTTCCAAATGAAACTGACTAGAAGAGATGTTTAAGGGAGGTGTGTCAGCTACTTGAAATGTTTTCACTTGGTAAGTTTATGAAGAAGAATGAGTCAGTTAGCAGTTGTGTATATGCAAGTATATGTCAGTGAAGAGTTTTGTTGCTAAAAGGCATTCGCTAGAATATTGGCCTTTGCTCTGGAGCGGCTTTGAGTTTAATGGAGGAAAAGGAAAGAACTCACTTATTGGCACATTAAGAAGAGGGGTGCAAAAATCTGAGTTTTAAGATGAAGTGCCAAGAAGTACGAGGGCAACAAAACGTCTGTTTTCAGTTGCCTTATTTTATTAGGATTTGAGTGGTTTTTTAAAATGGAATAATGAAGGGTTCTCAAAAACAAGCTCCAGTTCTCCAGTGGTGAGAGGCTCGGGGATGTGCGGTGCGTTGGGCAGTGCTGGTGGCCCAGCCCAGGGCAGTGATTGAGGGTTTTCCTTGAATGGTGGCTTTGGGATTGTGAACATGAGTAATGAGATAATGATGGGGCGCGTGAGACTAACTTGGCAGAATTATGCTTCTAGAATCTGGAGAGAGAGAAGCTTTGGATTGGGTGGCCGTGAGTTATTTGTAACAGGTGGTTGCAGCTTGCATAGATCTTCACAAATTCCATCAGGTCGGCACACATTTTAGGACGTTAGTCCAAGTCCGTGTAGGCTTTTAAAAACGGCAGGTTTCTAACGTGCACTCTACATGAAAGGCTTACTCTTTAGCCACATCCTGCTTTGTAGAAGGAATAAAACCTTTTTTTTTTTTTTTTTTTTTTTGCGCATGCTCTCTCTCTAACACTGGTATAGGAGTAAACTTTCATATTCCAGAAAATTTTTAGAATCATGAAATGTCAGGAAGTTATCATCCAACTATAACAATGAACATAAAACCCATAATTTGTAATAACTTTATTAGCTTAGTTTGTATTTAAATTGGGGCTATTTTGTATCAGGTCAAAGTGTAAATGACTGCTTTAAAGGGATTAGGTCACAATAGCATTGTTTCTGTACAACTCTTCATAACAATGCCTTTTCATCAACGTTTAAAAATTTTTATTGAACAGCTACTATGTGCAAGTTACCTATCTGAATCTAAGTCACATTATATACATTGTAGGCTATCCACTTATTTCAGTGAACATATGCAAAGTAGGTCTTCACTTTAGCCTACAACATCAGAGTCAAAAGAGGGATTTACATTTGTTTGTAAGAAGAACCAAATGAATTTACTCAAGACTGTTTAAAAAGTAAGGTAGTAGGGTAAACAGGTTGTACTGATTTAATGAAGTTGTAACTGGTCGTTGGAGAAATGGCAAAGCAAGAGTTTCGTACATGTTAATGTTGTTGTTTTTCTTACCTGCTTATTAGAAAGAAGTGACACGTGTGGAAGTGTCAGTTCAACTTTTATTGGCTTAATCATTAATGTGAAGTGTGAATAAATCTGTTGGAAATTTCAGCTTTCCTCATAATTATTCTACTCTCTGCAGCTAGCAAATTACTTGGTGACAGAAGTTACTTTTGTCTCCTACTGCCCTTTCCACCATCTTTTAAAAACATTTTTATTTATTAATGAGAGAGAGAGAGAGAGAGAGAGAGAGAGAGAGAGAGAGAAACATCAATTTGTTGCCCCACTTATTTATGCATTCATTGGTTGATTCTTGTATGTGCCCTGACTGGGAATTGAACCTGCAACCTTGGCATATTGGGACAATGCTCTCACCAACTAAGCTACCTGGTCAGGGCCTCTGCCATCTTAATTTCTTTATTTTGGTGCTAATAAGAAATGGAGGAGCCCAAAATACTAAAAGCAAGAAAGTGAACAGAGAGACCTGAATGAGACATATTGGTTATGCCCTAGCTGGTTTGGCTCAGTGGATAGAGCATCGGCCTGCGGACTGAAGGGTCCCGGGTTCGGTTCTGGTCAAGGGCACATGCCCCGGGTGTGATCCCCAGTAGGAGGCTTGCAGAAGGCAGCCAATCATTGATTCTCTATCATCATTGACGTTTCTCTCTCTCCCTTTCCCTTCCTCTCTGAAATCAATAAAAATATATTTTTAAAAAAAGACATTGGTTAACATAGTAAGAAAGCACCTGTGTTGATTGTATGTAATTTTTTTTTAACCTGAGCTTTTTAGGACAATGCCAGGCATACAATGTGCATTCAGCAATGTGTTGACTATGGTGACATTGATTGTGGGGTGCACATTTCAGAGGCAGCAGTCTCCCACTATACTGGGAACAATGCCTGACTCATATAGTAGGAGTTTGATAAATATTTATTGAATAAATGAATGAATCCCTTTTTCCTCCTTTTGTTTTAACATTTGCGTTTTTAAAGTAATGGGGGGGGGGAGGGGGACAGTTCTAACACCTTTCTGCACTTTGGCGGTTGTAAACATTTTGTATAATTCTAGGCACCTTTCCCTTCAGTAGGCTTTATTTATTCAGAGGGCTTTTAGTTTCAGAACAAATTGAGTGGAAAGTACAGAGATTTCCCAAAGACTCCCTGCCCACGAATAGGCACAGTCTAGGCACCCTTTTCACCGTTAGAGTAGCGCTTGAAGACTTATTTCTTTGCTGTTGATCATGATGCTAAAGCCTGATATGTATGTGTGTGTTTATAGAAGAATGTGTTAAAAACTTGTAACTGATTATTTTTTAATCTTGAAGAAATGGACTATGAATAGTTTCCGGTTTGGGAGAATTACCTCTTATTACATCTTCTTCCTAATGCAGAACACTGAACAGTGTGCAGTACTGACAGCAGTTCATAGCTCTCTCTGCTCTTTAATTTTTATTTTTTATTTTTTTTAAAATATATTTTATTGACTTTCTACAGAGAGGAAGGGAGAGGGACAGAAAGTCAGAAACATCGATGAGAGAGAGACATCGATCAGCTGCCTCCTGCACACCCTCCACCGGGGATGTGCCCGCAACCAAGGTACATGCCCTTGACCGGAATCGAACCTGGGACCCCTCAGTCCGCAGGCCGACGCTCTATCCACTGAGCCAAACCGGTTAGGGCTGCTCTTTAATTTTAACACTTCAGAGGTGTGTTTGGGCTTAACATAGCAAGACCAACAGGGGAGATAGTTACCCCTGGAACTATGGTGAATGGAGCAAAAGTGCGTCCTCGGAAGATAGAGTAAATCAAGTTTAATCCTGTCATCCCTACCTCGCCATTGGAACAAGCTTCGCACAGTCTTTTCTGGTCAGTAAATATTAAACCTAACCTGGGAGGTCTGGCCATTTTGTGGTTGATATTTACATATCCGCCTGTTGCCTTCACGCTATACTTTAGAGCTAATCCTGAACATTTGTTTAAATTGCATTTGGGGCAGGTAAAGCTATATTTCAAGCACCATAAGGCAGTTTTGTAAGTGTCTGTGCTTACCGGGTGACCACATTATAACTCTTGCTTTACATTCATGCGACATGAAAAGTGCTTCTTTGAAGGACTATTCAAGTCTCACTCACTCCCTGGCTAAAGCTAATATTGTGTTTCCTGCAAGTATTACTCATACTTGTTTCGTCAACACCACCCACGTTTAAAAATAAGGCTTTATTTTGACACTTAGAAATTGCAAGCTACCAAGAACACTTGAATGCCCTGGGAAATTAATCTAATTAGATTTTAGAATGTGGGTGTGAAGTCTTCTGGAATTAGTGTTTATAATAAAATATTTATTTCCTGGTTTAGTAATGTATACTCACATTAGCTTGAGCCTAATGATGTGTCTAGTTAAGAAAAATAAATAAAGGGCCAAATATGTATATTAGAGAGTTAATTGAGAGTATACAAGTTTTTGTGTGTGTGTTTTTTTTTAGTGGAAGAAGAGCTTTATTGTTTTTTTAAAATTGATCTTTATTGTTGAAAGTATTACAGATGCCCCTTTTCTCCCATTGACCCCCTTCACCCCTGCTCCCACCCCATCCCCAGGCCTTCACCACACTATTGTCTGTGTCCATGGGTTATGCATATCCTATCTAATAAAAGAGTAATATGCAAATTAACCATCACTCCACTACACCCACAGGCCACGCCCACAAGCCAAGCCCACAAAGCCAATCAGGAGCGAGTATGCAAATTAACCCAACCAAGATGGCTGCGGCCACCGAGGGAGCAGTAGGGAGGCTTGGGTTTCCCCGGCGATGGAGGAATCCAAGCTTTCCGCACACCCTGGCCGGCCCAGGCCTGCACTCCAGGCTACAAAGTTTCAATTATAGAAGATAAATAAATCCCAACAAAAATGGCTGCAGCTACGGAGCTGGAGCGAGCAGGAGGCTAGGGTTGCCCCCGGCGATGGAGGAAGCTAAGCTTCTGAAGCCCTGGCCTGACGGCCTCGGCTTAAGGCTACAAAGTTTCAATTATAGAAGATAAATAAATCCCAACAGAAATGGCTGCCACCATGGAGCGAGCAGAAGGCTTGGCTCCGCTCAAGGCTACAAAGTTTCAATTGTAAAAGATAAATAAATCCCAGATCCCAGGGCCTCTGCTTGGGTCGCTGGGGGGCGTGGCCAGCCTGCAAACCACCACAGGCCCCTCGCCCAGGCCGCCCCACACCCCAAGGGAACCCCCACCCTGATCCGGGACACCCTTCAGGACAAACCAGCTGGCCCCCACCCATGCACCAGGCCTCTGTCCTATCTAATAAAAGTAATATGCAGATTGACCATCACTCCAACACACAAGATGGCTGCCCCCATGTGGTCAAAGATCCTGCCCCCATGTGGACACAAGATGGCCAGCAGGGGAGGGCCGTGGGGAGGGACCAGGCCTGCAAGGGAGGGCAGTTGGGGGCGATCAAGCCTGCAGGGGAGGGCAGTTAGGGGTGACCAGGCCGGCAGAGAAGGGAAGTTGGGGGTGACCAGGCCTGCAGGGAAGGGCAGTTGGGGGGGGGACCCAGGCCTGCAGGGGAGAGCAGTTAGAGGTGACCAGGCCTGCAGGGGAGGGCAGTTAGGGGCAAACAGCCTGGCAGGGGAGCAGTTAGTCATCAATCAGGCTGTCAGGGGAGTGGTTAGGGGGTGATCAGGTTGGCAGGCAGAAACGGTTAGGGGCAATCAGGAAGGCAGGCAGGCGAGTAGTTGGGAGCCAGCAGTCCTGGATTGTGAGAGGGCCTAAATGGTCAGTCGGACATCCCTCAAGGGGTCCCAGATTGGAGATGGTGCAGGCTGGGCTGAGGGACACCCCCGTGCACGAACTTCGTGCACCAGGCCTCTAGTACACATATACGTTCTTTGGTTACGCTCTCCTCACCCCCTTCCCTCTGAGATTCATCAGTCTGTTGCATGCTTCCATGTCTCTAGATCTATTGTGTCAGTCAGTTTATTTTGTTTATAAGATTCCACATATACATGAGATCACATGATACTTGTAAGTATACACTTTTTAATATTGATTGATCATGGTCTTCCAATTGGGACCAACTTTTAGCTGATTTGAAAATTCTATGTTACGTTTATGTAAAGCATAAAAACCTCAAATGTTTAATGTTAGAAATAGATTAAACCACCACCAACAACCAACAACAACCAAAAGATGTAACTTTCAATTTCTTGTTGCAAAAGTTAGAATATCGGTTAACATTTAAACTATAATATCACAATAGCTTTATTGTGTGTTTTTTAATTTAAAGCATACCATTCTAGTAATTAGAATTTGGTTTTCTAAAATAATTAGTTCTTTGACTAATATCTATGATTTTAGTGTATACATTTTAGCAACTGCAATTTCCTCTCTACCTTGTACTTCTCTACTCCCTTTATGGGTGGTAAAAATAGAAATAGCTTATCATTACATAAACTCTATAGTTCTTGTAATATTTTCTTCCTTTCTTCCTTTCTTCCTTTCTTCCTTTCTTCCTTCTTCCTTCTTCCTTCTTCCTTCTTCCTTCCTTCCTTCCTTCCTTCCTTCCTTCCTTCCTTCCTTCCTTCCTTCCTTCCTCTCTCTCTCTCTCTCTTTCTTTCTTTCTTTCAATAGTCCACGTCTTTATTTTTAGAGAGAGAAGAAGGGTGGGGAGACACATTGATTTATTGTTCCACTTATTTATGCATTCATTGGTAGCTTCTTGTATGTGCCCTTACCAGAGATTGAACTGGCGACCTTGGCATATTGGGACAATACTCTAACTGAGGTACCCGGCCAGGGCCTACCTAGCCCTTGTAACGTTTTCACTTGCATGGCCTTATCGCCTTAAACACTGTGGAATAATTGTCATCAACACTGCTGATTATCAAGAGCCTGTCATGTCCCAGGTGCTGTGCAGAATTTTCCACCCATCAACTTATTTATTCTTTGCAAGAATCCAGTGAGGTAAGTACCATTCGGTGGCAGTGGCAAAGATGACAACTCTAAGATGGAGTTAGGAGCACGACACTTTATTGGGAAGTAGCACCTGTGAACGGAAAAGGGAGCAAGTGAGATTAGGCAGAGGGAGCCATCAGACCACAACGCAGCCTGTCAAAGTCTCTACTGGGCCAACCAGGAGGCCCAGAGCAAAGATCACCCATTCAAGGAGTCACATTGGACAGAAACGGCCAGGCCATGGGACCACTCACCGCCTTGCTCATTCGTTGGCCAA